>NW_017670639.1:98324-211406 GCF_001879085.1 Nicotiana attenuata
GCTCATGATCCCATGTAGACCCAGGACCAATAGGGAGTTTTCTTTACTCTCTATCTTTTTTGTTTGAGCTATTTTTGGTTAGTTAGCATTGAGGACAATGCTAGCTTTCAGTTGAGGGGGTAGCCCTATTTTGATGATACTGGGTTGTAAATATGATACTATTTTCATTTTATTATGCTTTGATTTTCACTTTTGGTATGTATATAATTTTACCAGTTTATTTCACTTTTCGTATTCTGCAACTTTGGTCTGTATATAAAGTTACTTTCTGATGTATATATTCATTCCCTCTATTATATATTCGTCTAAATCCCCTATTGTACATATTCATTTTACTTTCCGCATTTTCTTTCATAGCTTCTTACTTTATTTTCGTAGCTTCCTATTTTGAGTTTTGCGTGTAATAAGCCATTGGTTTTCTTAATGCCACGGTTCTTTCCAAAGGTGGAATTTGTGTGAACCGGGTGGCTCTTCCCGATGATGGATGGCATGACAACCTTCTTAAGGGTTTGAGTCTGTTTTCTTTTTGTTTTTGTGTAAATAGTAGCTAGTGAGTGATAGTGCCTCAGGCAAAGCTTCACTTGGTCCTAACACATTTGCCTTTGATCCTATGGTCAAAAACAAATTGGTGTGTATAGGATGGTGATAGTTGTGACCTTGAGACTCTTGTGTTGGCCGACAATCATCAAGTGGTTTTTCGGGACCATGCGTGTTGCTCAAATCTTAGCTAAGGTCGTTGTGGGCCCTCGACTCTGTCTCTTTAGCAAACCTATAGCTTGTGTGGTGAGAATTTGAACTGCAAGTCCAAGTCCTGTGCCATTGAGTCTAGAACTTGCAATGAATGTTTGTCTAGGCGAAATCCTAAGTGTAGTTTGACTTGAGAAGTGATTATAGGCTCTCCTTGATGCGAATGATATCTTGAAAACATCCATAGCCTAACAATGATAATGTCCCTAGTCAACCCCTTTGAGCGATAGCCCTTTGTCCTTCAAAAACCATGATACAAGCCTTTACCCGTTCCTCTTGGCACCCATCTTTCCTTAGCACATGGAAAAAGCATAAGTTTGGGGGGAGAGACGAAGAATGCAACAAAGTGGTAAAAGGTACAAAAGCAAAGAAGAGGAAAGGCAAAAAAGAAAAGGAAAGAAAATCAAAAAGTCAAAAAGAATGAAAAATATAGAATAAATGAAGGGATTCAATAAAAGTAAAGTGATGAAAGGCGTGGAAAGCTTAGAAAGGAGAAAAAGGTTTGAAATGAACAAGAAAGAGTGACAGTGTGTCTCTCTAACCCCTAAGAAAGAAGTAAATGACTTAAAAAGTCAAGAGAATGTGTGCCAAAATAAAGCAAATGAAGTGCTTGAGGGAAGATGGAACCTACTAGACCAAATACTTCCTACCCTGAACCAAAAGCCTTCACTATATCTCCACAAAAGCCCTATATGATCTTGAGTTGAATGAAGCTTACGTTAGTGGTGACTCACATGAGGGGCAAGCTTATGGTACTTAGAGCCGGACTTGTGACCTTTCTTTGAGAGAGATGAGTGTGTTTTCCACAATCCTCGTTCTGAGTGTTACAACCTTAAAGTGAGGTTTGCTTATGGATAGTTGAGGAGTATGAGTTTGGATTCCACAATGACCAAAGTAATAGAAAGAGTTTCTTTGATGAGTTGAGTCAATCCTTGATACTTTTGTGTCGCACTAAAACCATGATGTTTAAAAGGTTGAATGTTGTTAATGATTCATTTGAATTGAGGGCAATTGTTAGTCCCAATTGATGCTAGATGAGGTCACTTTAGGTCAGCTAAATTTTCTTGGTTGTATGCTTAAGGAGGTGGGACTTATTTTGTTTGCTTGAGGACAAGCAAAAGCTTAAGTTTGGGGGAGTTGATAACTAGGGTTTCTAGTTCATTTTACACTCCTTTTTACTTGAGTTTTGATTAGAAATGTATACAAATAGTCCCAAAGGCTTACATGTTGTACTTGTTTGTAGGGTTTGGTCAAAAAAGTGACAAGTAGTCAAAATCAGCTCATAAAGGAGTGAAACTTGCACAAGTACCAAGAACAAGGCAAGGCACTGCTGCAGCATAAAATCAACTACAGCCACAGAAGATCCACCGCGGCCGCAGTCCATTTAGTGCGGTCCGCGGTGGAAAAGATCAGAGAGATGCAAATTTTGGAAGTTCAAGCACTTGGGCTGCAGAACATTTTGTGCGGAATGCAGCAGCCTCACCGCGGCCGCAGTCCATTTTGTGCGGTCCGCGATGAGAAGATTCAGAGACTTGGGAGTTGGAAGATTGGAAGCTACTGTGGCCACAATCCATTTTGTACGGACCGCAGTGAAGCCACTGCGGCAGCAGTGCATTTTATGCGGTTCGCGGTGGCCAGATTCAGAGCCTGGAAAATGAAGTTAAAAAGCCTCACTGCGGTCGCGGTGCATTTTCTGCGGTCCGCGGTACCTCCGTCAGGGGTATTTTTGTCCAGAAAATTGGGTCTTGTATAAATAGTGCTTTTTCAGATTTTTAGGGTATCCAACTTTTAGCTGAGCACGTGAAGGCCATTTTGGACCTATTTTGAGTAATTTTGTGGCTAGTTCAACATTAAATCTTTAATCTTTAGCTTGTAAACATATTATATGGGTTATTCTTCATCTAATTATTTGTTTTCTTCCATTATTATGAGTAGCTAGACCCATTAGCTAGGGTTGTGGCTCAACCCTAGTGTGAATATTTGACGGGTCTTGTGTTTTAAGGCTTAGATGTATATGGGTGGTTGATATTTGGACTGATTTGTATTTTCTATGTTGGATTAGTGGTTGCAAACACTAATTTGTGCCTATTTGACTTGGGCTCTTCTTGAGAAAGAGAGCTTGAGTCTAGGTAATCAGTCCAACAAGGAATTGGGGTGTACTCAAGAGAATGATAGCCCCAATTAAAGGGTTAAATCAGAGATAGTAATACCCGACTTGAGCCTACATTGCTTGTATAATTTTGACACTCAATTGATCTTGAGAAAGTCAATTAGGGCAAAGTCACTCAAGCTACCGAGAGGTATAGAGTGAGTAGTGTCGTGCATTGGCTATATCGCGATCCCAAACATAAAAACATTGCCTTAGATTTTAGAACCCGTCAAGTATTCACCTAGGGGAAAGTTACTTCCCTAGTGCCTCGTTACCTATTTAGAAAACCTTTCAAGCAATTATTCTTAGTTTAATTTAGCATCTCAGTAGTATAATATTAGAAGTAAAAAGCAAACAACTATGATTGGAAGCGTAATTAAGAGCATTACGCATTGCTAGTTTAGATAGGAAACCAATTCCCAAATCTAGCTCCATGTGGATTCGATCCCGACCTTTTCGGGTAAAAGCTACATCGACCGCTCTCGCCACTCCGTAGTAGTGTAGGGTTGGACGCGATCAGCAACCCAATCCCACCTTTCAAACACGATCTTCCCTTATTTCACCATATCAATATCAATAATAACAAGTAAAATCCGTCGCGGCGCGCAACCTGATCCCACCATATAATCAGAGTCAATATCGTAATCCTTCCTTATTGCACCGTATCAAGCCTCCCTTATTCCACCTGTTGCGGCGTGCAATCCGATCTCACCATATTAATATCAATTCTCCCTTATTCTTCCTGTTGCGACGTGAAACCCCGATCCGTAAATAGAATCAATAAATGAAATCAACTCAGCAACTCAATCACAAGAATCTCTACGATCACATAATATGAAAGCAAATTCATAACGGAACCTCGCACAAATCAATGAGTGCTACAATTAATACAAACCAACAAGACAGTCAAATATATGATAATTAAAGTGTACAAATAGGACAATTTTGGCAAGTAGCAATTAATCATTGGAGCGTGGGAGAAACGAACATTTTAATATGAGGGAAATAAATAACAAGTAGCAAGTTAAGGCATAGGAAACAATTAAAGCATTTAACAGGTAAGACATGGGATAGCACAATTAATGAAATGCGGGAAAACATGAAAACAGATATTTTGAGGACATAAATATACTCGTCACCTCACATATACGCTGCTACGCATGTAATTCACATAGCACATAGCTCAAGGGTTCCTAATTCCCTCAAATCAAGGTTAGACCCATCACTTACCTTGCTCCGCAAGCAATCAAAGCTCAACCAGAGCCTTTCCTCTAAAATCCGCCTCCAAACCAATTGAATCTAACCAAAATCGACTCACTAACGTCAAATAATGCTAGGGAAATTAATTACAATACATAAGTTAAGATCTTTACTTTTTTCCCAAAAAGTCAACAAAAGTTAACCCCAGGCCAGCTTGGTTAAAACCCGAGATTTGGACGAAACTAGATTACCCATTCACTCCCGAGATCGATTATGTAATTAGATTCAAAATTCGACCTCGATTTGAGTTCTAAATCCCAAATTTACAAAAATTCCTAATCTACCCAAATCCCTAATTTCTACTATGAAAACTCTAGAATTTGATGTTGAAAACTTATGAAATATAATGGGTAATTGAAAGAAAGTAGATTAAAGTCACTTACCAATGAATTTAGGAAGAAAATATCTTGGAAAAATCGCCTCTAGTGTGTTTAGGGTTGATTTTTGAAAGAAATGCCCTAAATCCTATTTCCCCCCTCTTTTGTCTAGGTGTAGATTTCGCAATTGGACTTGGGGTTCGCAATTGTGAACCCCGCAAATATGATAAAACCATCGCAATTTTGAAGGACTCCCATCTCTGCCTTCATCGCATTTGCGATGAAGTGTTCGAAAATGCGAACTTGGACATGTCACAAAAGCGACCCAGTGATCGCAATTGCGACCAACTCCCAGGCAAGGCCATCATCGTAAATGCGAACTCTTCAGGCCACTATGCTCTTCCCAGATGCAAGCATAAAGTTTGCAAATGCGACCAATGTCTCGCAAATGCGAGACTTGAGTACCAGCAAAAATCTGATCTCTCCTAAACTCTCCGAAACGCGTTTTAAACGCACCCAAGCTCTCGGGGCTCCAAACCAAACATGCACACAAGTCCAAAAATATCATACGAACTTACTCGTGTGATAAAAACACCAAAATAACACCTAGAACTATGAATCAGACACCAAAAGAAATAAAATTTTTAAAGAAACTTAAGAACTTTCAACTTTTCAACCAGACGTCCGAATCACGTTAAATCAATTCTGTTTTGTACCAAATTTTGCAGACAAGTCATAAATACTGAAATGAACCTATACCGAGTTTCGGAATCAAAATCCGAACCCAGTAAAAAATAAAGTCAAACTACAGTCAAAATTAGGAATTCTTTAAACCTTTAAGTTGCTAGTTTTCAACAAATCACGTTAGATCAAGCTAGGGACTTTCGAATTTGATTCCGGGCATACGTCCAAGTCCCAAATCATAATACGGACCCATTGAGACCGTTAAAATATTGATTCGGGTCCATTTACACAAAATGTTGACTGTAGTCAATTCAAATAAGTTTTAAGGCACGATTTCATATTTACATCAGTTTTCTCATAAAAATCTTCCAGAAAGAGGACACTGACTGCTCAGGCAAATCGAAGAAGGGAGCTATTCAACGTCTCAAACACAGAAATAAAGGGTAAAACGATAAATGACCTATCAAGTCATGACATTTTGTAGTGCTTCAATTTCTGTTACGCGACGACAATCTAGTAGGCAAGATACGTGGGAATAGAATTTGAGTTTAGTTTCACGTGAATAGAAAAGGATTTTGCATATTTTTCGGTGTTTTTGTTTATTGGAGATCTTATGTCTATGGTACATTTCGGTAGTAGAGGGAGAAAACTAGCAGATATTTTTTCTCTTGCCTCTCCTTGAAGAGAATTATAGTTATGTATTCTAGGCTTGAAAAGGGTGTGCGATAAGTTTATGTTTTTCTTACCAGTTTTTGCACTTCTTCCCTTCCTTCCATCTCTGGTTCTCGTGATTTGGGTTATGGTTATGGTGGTATGGTTGCTTCTATTCGTTGTAGTGGATTTACTTAGTGAACATCCATTGCGGCGTTCACCGAGTTCTTCTGTGGAGATGGTGGAGGAGCCAAAAGGTTGATAATGTTGGACAATGTAAGATAATTGATGTAGTTGTCCATACTCATCTTCATCCCCTCCCCCATCATTTGGACTAAGTATGAGGAGTTGTGAATGATCACCATTATTTCTTGGTGAGGGTGGTCGACTGAGAGTGGTGGTATTGAGAATATGAGCAGTATTTGGTGACTAATAGATTTATTGTTCGAGGAGACTGATTGTGGAAAAGTTTAGAATCTGGATTCGTATTCGTTGAAGGAGGAGCCTTCTCTAAGCAGAGAACAGTGGGAATCTTAGTATTTTGAGAACTTGAAAGGTTAATATTCAAATTGGAAGAAGACTGTAATGTCAATGCAGTGGATTCAGTATCTATTGACATTTCATTATTATGACTTAGTGTGTTATAGCTATCTTCTTTTTGAGGGGCTAATATTTGTTTACCATCACTCTTGTCTGGACTGGTTTTATGAGGAGGTTGGGAAAGCAGTGGTGTTGCCCTTAATTTTTTATGGTTAACCATGGTTATTTTAGTGTTTATGGTATAGTCTAATATGTCAAATGATCATTCCTTAATATTGGAAGGCATGTACACGTGTGTGCTATGTATCATGCTAAGGTTTCCTTGGCTCTTTGGAATTATCGATGGGTTAACCAAATGATTTTCATTTGACGTGGCAGTATTCTATTGAGGGGTCTCCTTATTAGCTACTAAACCATAATTAATATTTTGAAATTTTCCTTTATTGATAGCTACCATAGACTTTCCTTCTTGATTTTGTGAGGAATTAATTTTTCCTCTATACTTGTAGTTTTGAGTTTCAATATACTAGGTCCCTTAATATTTTTATCTGAAATTTTAGGGGAGTTAATAATTATGACTTTAGGAGAAACTTTAGAGCTCTTCTTGATTGTCATAAGCCAGCCGTCGTAGCTCTCCTTGAGACTAAGCAGGCTGACCATGATCAGTTAAGGGATCACTTCAATTTTACAAACACGATAGAGATGCCAGGAAATAGTAGGTCAGAGGCACAGTGGTCATGTGGCAGAACAACATAGTGACTCTTGATGAAGTAAATACTACTAGTTAGGAAGTTCACGCTATTATTAAGGTACAACACTATCCCAAGCCCTAGTTATTTTCGGTTTTCTGTGCTAGTAATAGTTTTTAAAATACACTTGTCTTGTGGGATAAACTACTCAATGTATGATATTTACAAGGGCCCCTGGATTATAGGAGGGAATTTCAATGAAGATCTAAGTGCAAATGATAAATGAGGTGGAAATTCCATTAACAATGCTCGTTTAAACCATTTTTGGAATTGTATTAACTATTGTAATATGATGAATTTAGGATTTAAGGGACCAAAATACACTTGGTCTAATCATAGAAAGAGAAATTCTTTATTAATTCTAGAATGACTAGATAGAATCCTTGTTAATAATAATTGGATATCTTTATTTGGGGATGCTATAGTAAACCATCTTCCAAAGACCTACTCGGATCACAACCCTTTACTACTTCAATTAACAAAACCTTCCAATATTGGTAAAAAAACCTTTTAGGTTTGAAACTATTTGGTGTTCTAGTCCCGACCGTAGAAACATTATTAGTAATAGTTGGCAGAATACCCAGGACCTTATGCATGCTACAAAAACTTTTGAGCATAATGTAACTTGGTGGAACACCAATAAATTTGGCAACATATTTATTAGAAAGAGATCAATTTTGGTGCGCTTACAGGGAATACAAAATTCTCCGAGATATGCTACTAGTGACTTTCCTAAGAACTTGGAGATCACCTTAGTGAGAGATTATAATGACATTTTAAAGTTAGAGGAAAATTTCTGGAAATTGAAGTCCCGCATAAATTGGCTAAATTATGGGGACGTAAATACTAGATTTTTCAAATATCGTCTTTGAATAGGCGTAGGCGAAATAGAATAGTATCTTTTAAGGACGATCAAGGATATTAGATTTATGAGCCTAAGGAAATCATTCAGCACACCTACAACTTCTTCAATTATCTCTACTTTATGGATCACAAATTTTCCCCAAAGACCCCAAATGCTCCTATGAATACTCACAATATCCTCTCAACTGACACTACTAAAAAATCAGGTTTTAGCGATGGACAAATTCTGTAGCAGAAAAATTCTGCTAGCTACAAGCATTTTAGCGATAGATTAGCGACGACGTTCGTAGCTAATTCCATTTTTTTTTGTTTTTTTTGTTTTGTTTTTTGTAGTGTGAACATAGTTCTCATATAGGTAGAAACCTTTCTAACCAAGATATCATAAATGTTGTTCACTCTTTTAAACCTTTTAATTCCCCAGGACCGGATGTCCTTCATCCATTCTTCTATCAAAGATACTGGGATATCGTAGGAGAGTCAGTTACTAACTTATGCAATGAAGTCTTTCACAATCAAGCAATACCTCATGCTCTAAATAATACCTATGTTTGCCTAAACCCTAAAATTGATAATGCAAACAATCTGAAAAATTTCGACCTATAGGCCTTTGTAACACTATTTATAAAGTAATCACAAAGATCATTGCTAAACGTGTTAAACCTTTTTTGCATAAGATTATAGGCCCCTTCCAATCGAGCTTCCTTAAAAATAGAAGAGCTTCAGATAATGCTATAATTATCCAGAAAATCATCTCTTCATTCAACAAAATGAAAGGGAAAAAAGCCAATATGCTTATAAAAATTGATTTAAAAAAGGCTTTTGATAGACTTGGATGGTCCTTTGTCCACACTACCCTTATATTCTTTAACTTCCCAAACAATATCACAAATCTTATTATATGTTGCATCACTACCACTAGTATCTCTGTTTTTATCAATGGGACAAGAACAAATTATTTTTAACTTTCTAGAGGTATTCGCCAAGGAGATCCTCTATCATCCTACATATTCATCTTTTGCCTTGAACTACTCTCAAGAGGTATAACAAAAGAAGTGAAAACAAAGCACTGGATCCCCATTAAAATATGTAGAGCAGGACCTCGTTTATCACATATTTGTTATGCTGATGATCTCACTTTCATGGCTCAAGCTTCCACAAAGACTACTAATTTGATTAAGAAAATTATGCATGCCTTTTGTAGCTTTTTTAGGGAAAATATTATTTATGCTAAATCTAATATTATTTTTTCTTAAAAAAGTACCACCAACCTCAAGCAAGACATTTGTAATATTCTTAATATTAAGGAAGGTATGACTTTTGGAAAGTATGTTGGTTTTTTCATAAAAGGCCTGTTAGTAGACTGTATTTGTAAAATAATTCTGGAAATATATTAAATTCCTTAAGCTTGTTAGTAGACTGTATTTGTAAAATAATTCTGAAAATATAAATGAATATAAACAGAAATGAACATAACCAGAAATAACATAAAACCAATTCGAGCCCACTGAATTCACAGTGTTTCCTTAAGGAATTTAATCCCCTCCTAGTACCAAGGTTATGGATTATTTCCTCCCAGGATAGAACGAATTACACACTGGTATAGTGGTACTTCAAACCCCGGTATTTCAGCGAACACAAAATTCGGTAGCAAATCACACTTACTTTTTACTTTGTTTGATGCTAAAAGTATGCACAAGAAGCAGAGAAAACTCAGAAAATCGTAGTGAAATTCTGAGCAGAATAGTGTTGCATTTATAGCCAAAGTTGGGCTGAAATCTGAAGAGGTGCAACTCTTCAGAATGGCTGTTTATGCAAAACGCCCACAGCATAAATGCCATCACATAAATGGCCATTTACTCAATAATAAAGAGGGAAAATAAAGAGGAAAAATTGAAGAGGGTAGTTACTTTTCTGTTACCGAAACAGAAAAAACGGATTGGATTTAATATTAATATTTAATATTAATATTCTGTTATTAAAACAAATATTTAATAATATTTCTGTTAATATTTTACTATTAACAAATAAATTTGGTCCAAAAAGTTAATCAATCAATTGACCGAATTCGTAGCCGTAGCCGTAGCCGAGCCGAGCGACGACGACGACGACGGCGCGAGGCTTGCCTTCTTCTCAACTCTTTAAGAGCTAGAAGAAGAGCAATTGCTTATATACCCATAAAAAACCTCTTCCTCTTCCAATATGGGACAATGCCCATTTGCCAAGGGGGGGAGGGGGATGTTGGAAAAAAAAATAATTTGGGAGAGCAAGACAACAAAACACTCAAACACTCACAACTCACTTTAAGAATGGAGAAGAAATGATATTTTTCATTCAACTTGACTTGTTCCAAATGGCTAGCATACATGGGTATTTATAGTAGAACTCCTACATGTATCTAGCCTAAACTTCATGTAAACACACTAACTAAATTCACATTAGTCTACACTAGTTCATACATCTCATAATGAAGTTCACATTAGTCTACACTAGTTCATACATATAATGAAGTTCACATTAGTCTACACTTGTTCATACATCTCATACTAATATGAACTAATCTAAACATATTTAATATAAATGTGAACTAATGGAAACAAGTTTATTATAATTTTAACATCCCCCCTTAAACTTGTTTCATCACTCCAAGCGCCATCCTTAGCTTTTGAAAAACTTCAATCTTTAATGGCTTGGTGAAAATATCCGCAATTTGATCTTGCGACTTCACATGCTCAAGCTCCACAACTTTATTAGATATACAATCTCTAATAAAGTGATACCTTGTATCTATATGCTTGCTCCTTTCATGAAATACAGGATTTTTGGCTAAGTCGATAGCCGACTTGTTGTCAACAAAAATCTTTGTGGCATCCTTTTGTGGTTGGTGAAGTTCCTCCAACAAACTTCTTAACCAAATTGCATGACAAACACATGAGCAAGCTGCAACATACTCCGCCTCACAAGTTGACAAAGTAACAATTGGTTGTTTTTTAGAATTCCATGTAAATGCAGAATTTCCAAGAAAGAAAACAAACCCAGTAGTACTTTTACGATCATCAATATCACCAGCCCAATCACTATCACAATATCCCACAAACTTAGAATCCTTAGAAGATGAATAAAGAATTCCATAATCAAGTGTATCTTTGATGTACCGAAGTATTCTTTTTGCTACCTTTAAATGGGAGGTAGTAGGAGCTTCCATAAAGCGGCTCACGAGTCCAACACCATAAAGAATATCCGGCCTTGTGCATGTCAAGTACCTTAAGCTTCCAACAAGACTCTTGAAAAATGTGGGATTTACATTTTGTCCATCTCCATGCTTGGATATTTTAACTCCACATTCAACGGGGTGCTCACGGGTTTGCAATTATCCATCTCGAACTTCTTGAGAATTTCCTTTGCATATTCTCCTTGAGAAATAAAAATCTCATCCTTCCTTTGTTGCACTTGAATGCCAAGATAGTAGGACATTAATCCAATGTCCGTCATCTCAAATTCTCTAGCCATTGCTTCCTTGAATTCTTCAAACATCTTAGGATTATTTCCTGTAAAAATCAAGTCATCTACATACAAGCAAACAAGTAAAATGTCTCCATTTTTAGCAATTTTTACATAAAGTGCATGTTCATGTGGACATTTTGAAAAACCATTTGCTTGAAAATATTTATCAATTCTACTATTCCAAGCCCGCGGAGCTTGCTTCAACCCATATAAAGCCTTTTTCAATTTCAAGACTTTATTTTCTTGTCCTTCAACCTTATAGCCCAAAGGTTGATCAATGTAGACTTCTTCCTCCAATACGCCATTCAAAAAAGCTGACTTCACATCCATTTGATGGATTTTCCATTGATTTTGGGCGGCCAAGGCAATGACAAAGCGAATTGTTTCCAAACGAGCAACCGGTGCAAATACCTCTTCATAGTCAATACCGGCTTTTTGCTTGTATCCTTTAGCTACTAATCTTGCTTTGTACTTTTCTACTTCACCCTTGGAATTCTTCTTTAGCTTGTACACCCATTTGACTCCAATGGTGCTTTTTCCTTTTGGAAGTGTGACCAACTCCCATGTTTCATTCTTTTTTATTGCCTTGATTTCTTCATCCATGGCATCTCTCCATTTGGAATTTTTGGAATGCATCCTCAAAGCTTATAGGCTCACTATCCACCAATAAACAAAAAATGAGTAAAAATCATATAAAATCATTTCTTACCACTTCCGTGTTTTCATTACAAAGTCACGGAGACTTCTACTCTTGTGAGGGCTTCACTTGAACTTGAACTTGATTCCTCCACTTTCTTGATTTTTGGCGACGGTGTGATAGTGGGAGATAGGTTGCTCCACATCTCTTCATCATCATCAATAATGGACTAAAAGAGTAATCTTGCTCTTTAGTCTTCCAATCCCAAGCACTATCTTCATCAAACTCAACATCTCTACTCAAAGTGACCTTGCCATTTTTGGGATTATACAATTTATACTTTAGAATTTTGATCATAACCAATAAAAACATACCTCTCACTTTGTCATCGAGCTTGGTCCTCTTTTCAATCATGTATATGTGCATATGCAATGCTTCCGAAACTCGCAAGTGAGAAACTTTTGGCTGAAACACTCCATGCCTCTTGAGGTTTTTTCCATGAACACGTTTTGTTGTGTGCAACGATTTTAGTAAGTATACCGCACAAGCAAACAGCTTCAGCCCAAAATTTCCTTTGGCTTATTTTTGCTCTTCAACATACTCCTCACCATGTTAAGAATGGTCGGTTCTTTCTTCCACAACGCCATTTTGTTGTGGTGATCTTGCACGGTTAAAAAATGGCAGAAACTCCATTTTTCTCAAAAAAACTTTGAATTCATTTGAAGTGAATTCTCCACCAATTTGTCCGACCGAAGTGACTTAATTGATAGCCACTTTGTTTTCTCCACCATCCTCTTGAATTTTTTAAAGGTTTCAAACACCTCTGATATTTGCCTTTAAAAATAAACCCAAGTTTTTGTAGAATAATCATCAATGAAAAGTAAAAAATAATTACTTTTACCAAGTGAAGATGGCTTGATAGAGGTCCGCAAACATCCATGTGAATTAACTCCAAAGGGCATCTTGCTCTTGTCAAAGACTCTTAGGAAAGCTTTTTCTAGCTTGCTTTCCAAAGATACATCCTTCGCAAAATGGTTGGGATGATTAATACTTGGCAATCCATTCACCATGTTTTCCTTATCCATCAACCTTAAGCTATCAAAATTCAAGTGACCAAATCTCATATGCCAAAGCCAAGAGGAGTCTTTGGCACATTGAAAATAAGCATCTTGAGCATCATTTTGAAGATTTAAAATGAACATTTTATTATTAGCCATAGGAACTTTAGCTAATAATCTCCCTTTTTCATCTCTCATAAACAACTTTTATCTTTCAAATGAATGTTCATAATTTTCCTCCAAAAGTTGTCCCAAACTCAAAAATGTTACTTTTCATCTCCGGCACATATAAAACATTAGAAATTAATTGATGACTTCCATCCTTCAAGCGAATTAAAATCGTACCTTTTCCTTTGATTTTAACACTGTGAAGAATCTCCAAAAGTGATTGTGCCACGATTCAACTCTTCAAGTTTCACAAATAAATCCTTCTTTCCACAAATATGGCTACTTGCACCGAATCAAGTACCATCGGTGCTTCTCGGCACTTTCTTCTCCTTTGCATGCGAGAAGCAAGGTGCATCTTCATCTTCATTTTTGCTCTCCACGAAAATATTTTTCTCTTCAAAGTTATCTTTACATTCCCAAGAAAAATGACCAAATTTATGACAAGTATAACATTCAATATTTGATTTGTCATACCTTCCTTGATTTTGCCTCCATCCTTTCCCTCTTCACGACCTCTTCTTGAATTAAAGTCTTGGCCTTTATTTTCTCTACTTGAAGGTGGTTGACTACCTCCTCTTCCGCCTCTACCACGACCTCTTCCATTTCCACGGCCTCTTTTGTTGCGAGCCACGCCTTTCATCTTTCTCTTTGAAAGAAAATTTTGCTTGCAACGCTTGTTCAACCGATTCTTCTTTCGGTTTCTTCAACTTCTCTTCATGTGCTTGCAGGGAACTCGAAAGCTCGTCTATGGTCATGGGTGTCCAAGTCTTTGGACTCTTCAATGGCAACAACAATAAAATCAAATTTTTAAATTAAGGATCGTAGTATTTTTGCCACGACACTATCGTCTTTCAACTCTTCACCATATCTTTTCATTTGATTGACAATAGCCAAAACTCTCGAAATATAATCCACAACATATTCATTTTCCTTCATATGCAATGATTCAAACTCTCCTCTTAAGGTTTGGAGGCGAACTTTTTTCACTTTGTCCAAACCTTTTAAAAAAAGTTTGAAGAATATCCCATGCTTCCTTGGAGGTTGTTGCATTTGCAACCTTCTCGAACATCTTGTCATCCAAACCTTGATGGATGAGAGTGAGTGCCTTTTGATCCTTCTTCTTTGAGCAACGACATCTTCTGCTTCATCAACACCGACTCTACTGGTTCCCAAACATCATAGGCACCAAGCAAGGCCTTCATTCGAATACACCAATTTCCATAGTTCTCTTTTGTAAGCATAGGAACTTGGAATGGTGTTCCGTTAGAATTCGTCATATTTTCTCCAAGTTTGTTGTCTTCAACCACACCGCTCTGATACCAAATGTTGGAAAAAAATAATAATTTGGGAGACAAGACAAACAAAACACTCAAACACTCACAACTCACTTTAAGAATGGAGAAGAAATGATATTTTTCATTCAACTTGACTTGTCCAAATGGCTAGCATACATGGGTATTTATAGTAGAACTCCTACATGTATCTAGCCTAAACTTCATGTAAACACACTAACTAAATTCACATTAGTCTACACTAGTTCATACATCTCATAATGAAGTTCACATTAGTCTACACTAGTTCATACATATAATGAAGTTCACATTAGTCTACACTTGTTCATACATCTCATACTAATATGAACTAATCTAAACATATTTAATATAAATGTGAACTAATGGAAACAAGTTTATTATAATTTTAACGGGGGGGGGGGGGGAGAACTTAAAATTTCATTTTCCTCCATTTCCCATTCAACCTCTTTTAAGTATTTAATATATATTAATTAAATACATCCAAAACCCAACAAGGCCAAAAAATTCTGATTTTCAATTTGTGCTGGACAATATGAAGTCTAGACTTGCAGGTTGGAAAATAAATTTTTTAAACATTGTAGGTAGAACCACTCTTATAAGATCCACTCTCAATACCATCCCAAATCATGTGATGCAATGCATAAAACTCCCTCGGAAAATCACCAACTCTATTGACAAAATACAACATGACTTTCTTTAGGGTTCTAATGATAAGAAAACTAAGCTTCACATGGTTAGGTGGGACATAGTGACTACCCCAAAGGAACAAGGAGGACTTGGTTTGATCAAGGCCCATTTAAAAAATAATGCTTGGTTAACAGGCTTAGCCTGGAGACTCTTGACAAACCCTTTCAATCTATGGGCTCAAGTCCTCATACACAGGCACTGTACAAATACACATAGCAATAGATCCCTCACTTATCGATTAAATCCCAAAACTAGAATTTGGAATAATATTCATAAAGGGTGGTATTTTTGCAATGAAGGGGTCGCATGGACAATTGGCAATGGAAAGAATATTACTCTGTGGACTTCCACTTGGATCCCACTAAATAGGCCTTTAAGTTATGCAGTACATGAACCTCTTACGGAGGATGAGTTAACCACAAAAGTTAGTTCAATAATATGTGATGGTAAGTTGAATCTCAACCCTATCTCCATTGACCTTCCTAGGGACATCACTAATATTATCAAGAGTAGCTATATTCCTAAGGAACCGTGTGAGGACTTCCCCATCTGGTCTCACACAAATTCTGGCCTCTTTAGCATGAAATCGGCTTACAAGCTTATCTCTCCTTAAAATGGAGTGGTAGGAACTTCTCTTGGATCTGGAAACATAATATCCCGAGGAAGATTAACAACCTCCTTTGGTTATGCTATCACAATAAAATTCCTACCAGAGCTAATCTTTACAAAATCGGCATAAACATAAACGAACATTGTCCTACCTGTAAAGGTAAGGATGAAACCTTAATGCATATCTTATTTTAATGTGTTCATACTAGACTATATTGGAATAGTGCATGTCTCCCAAATTTGGTACACCTTATCATAAGCCAGAATGATAACCACTGGCTAGACTATTTGAGGAATTACCACTATACCTCTAAAGATTCCCTCTACGAAAGAAAGATATTTTTCATTCAGCCTTTGGCACTTATGGTTAAATCGCTATAAAAGCACCATAATAACTATAACAATACGATCTCGTGGAGCATTGTTAGAAGTAGAACTGGGGAATACAAGCTTCTAACTCAAAACGAGCATCACTCAAGCCCTAATATAACTTTGAAGTTTAATTGGAACCTACCTCCTTTACATTCATACAAACTCAATACAAATGGAGCTGCTAAGGGTAATCCTGGGCTAGGGGGTCTAGGAGGTGTAATTCAAAATCTCACTGGGTGGTGGGGTATTACTCTAGTATCCTAATAAAAAATCATACAGAAGCTGAGATACTGGCTCCCTTGCATGGACTCAATCTGGCTGTATCACAAGGATTATATCCTTTAGAAGTGGAGATACATGCAACAGAGGTAATTTTTTTTTTTTTTAAGCAAATATTCCACATGCTGCCTAGTGGCTACTATATAAATAAAATCCCAAAATAGGGTCCAGTACATACAAAATGTCCAAATAATCTATAAAGTGCATAAAACTACTAGCTACTACTCATGATCTAAAATAACAATCAATTGAGCTAGCTATTACACCATATCTTGCAGCTTGAATCCATCTCCTGTATGTGTATGTGAATTCAAGTGACAATGGTAAATACCAAGTAGCACCTAAAAAACTCTCACCAGGCGCCAAAGTATTCCTCTGCTTCAATGTATCAGAGTTTAAGGAAAAAATATTTTTTGGAATATGTGGAATGTGGTCTATACTATAATATTTTGTGATTATAAAAGCTTGTCACGAAAGGAACAATAAAAATTTTAAGGTGTTATTTTTTTTAAACATGCTAATAAGAAAGAGTGCAACCTAGAATGGGATAAGAGGAGAAATACATTTAAAAAAAAAAAATTACTCTCGTCTAGTAAATACCATCATTATGAAACTATACTAAATTAATATCTTAAAAATATACAAACCAAATGTAATGACAGTAGGATGAGATGGGATCAAATTGAAAAAGGAAGAAAGAAAACACATGCATGCATAAAGGCGAAGCTTGCAGCAATCGAGTGCCAACACTTTTTACTTCTTTTAAATCAGTATTTGCGTCATATGAAATCTAGTGAATGATCATTTATCTATCTTTAAACGGATTTGGATCTGCCAAATACAGCTGTTATTAGGTCAAAAGCCATTACAATTTGATGGTAAAAAATCCATAAGACAACACTGTTTTAGTTGTTTATAGTTCAGCTGCATCATAGCTGCCACTGTCTTCGTTAATTAATATCACCATGCATGAAAATTAAAGAATTAATATTTGGCATGCTAAAAAAGTTCTTATGAGAACATTTTAAAGCAGGAATTTGGAAGCTTTTGCTTCCCATTTAAAGAAAACATTCAAAAATTAAGATGAATGTCAAGTTTAACTTATTAGATGCGACCATCACATCTATCGTGAATCTGGTTCACTAATCTCCTAGTGAGTCATAATTTAAACTCACGATTTGCGATACATAATTAGTTAGTTAATCATATATAATTGTTACCTCATACTGTCATACCTTAAAATGTGATAGTATGTATGTTACAAAACATTTAATTCAATTTAACGAAGTTATAATTTCAATACTATTTTCTTTGTAATTAGTAAATTTCAGTATTTCACATCCTTTTACACTAAATGAAACAAGAAAATGTAAAAGATGATTCTCCAAAGACAGTTCAAAATTCTGTGACGCCTATCTATTGAGACAAACCTATCTACCATTACATCCCCGAGGGGCAATCAATTAGTAGTGTGAACGCGACTAAAACAACCTATAAATACTTATATTGTGTGATATTGTCCGCTTCGAGTCAAGCTAGTACGGTTTTTTTCAAAAGGCCACATATCATTAAGAGTATCCAACTCCTTATAACTTATAAGTACTCTCTCCGTTCACTCTAACTTGTCCAGTATTGACTTTACACACCCCTTAAGAAATAGAGTAATAAATAAAGTGCATAATTTACCTTATTACATATATTAATTGGTGTATAATCTTAATAGATTTGAAAAATAATTTTGAATGAGTAATTAATGCTAAGGGCAAAACAGAAAAAATAAATTATATTTCTCTTAATATGCGAGAAGTGACAAATAAGAAGGAAAATTTATTTTTGAAATACTTGACAACTAAAAATGAACGAATGGAGTAACTTCTTTTTCTTTTCTACTTTTCTATTCACCAAACAGACTTATTTCCCATCGTGTCGGAGATAAGATGTTTCTTCAAAGATTAAACTGGGTCAACTCCAACTAATATAGCAGTTGAGCTCTTAACCATAACCCTGATTAACGGAGTCAAATAATGTTCTGGATTGTTCTCTCTAGTTGTTTTTTATTTCCTCTGTCGGATCATTTGCTGTGTTATATTTCGATTATGGGTATCCAATGATCAAGAGCGGTTTCTAAGCAGATGAAGACGAAAACAAGTTCTGAAAATTAAATAAAGTAGTCTCATTCCCTAATTTTATGATTAAGATAGTACGAATCTAGTCTTGATTGAAGGAGAAAACTCAAAAGTATCACGTGCCTAGTAAAGCAATCTCATTAAGCTGACTGCAATTTCCAAAACACGGTTTAATTATGCATTGATTCACTTAATATCTGTATCTTCGTATAGTATACTAACGTATATGTGCAAACCAATGCTTCGTCTTAATTAAGGTTAAAGTCTGTTTCCAGTTGGATAAAAGTTAATGATGTACTTCTCACAGAGAATTTTCATGCAACTAAAGTAAATTCCTTTTATTTTCTGGTGGAAAGAATCAATTTCACATATTAATTAACAAATTCATGATTGTTGTCGCTACTGTGTTAAAACACGAAATTAGAAAGACTGTTAGAAGATAAACTGGAAAAACAGTAAACTATAAAAAAAAATATTCCGAGTCCACAATTTGCTTGTGCGTCCTTAAGGAATTTTAACCCCCTCACACGTTGCTAAGGTAATGGATTAAATCCTCCCAGGATGAAACGGAATAAACCTTCATTCGTCATTTTTCTGTAGAATTGGAAACAAAACAGAACTTTGTTAAATCAGTGAAGTTTTCATATCTTCAAACTGAATACCAAACCAAACATACAACACGTAACAATGGTGAAGCTTTTATATACTTCAAACCCGTACGTTTATTATTCCGGTAAAGTTTTGATATACCTTAAACCGGACAGAACAATTATTGGAGTAGAAAGCACGAAGGCTTTAGTCTCCAAACCAATATACAAAATATATATAACAGATTAATATATATTTCAACACAGAAACTTTAGATTAAAATTCCTTAAGCTTGTTGTCGCTACTGTGTTAAAACACAAAATTAGAAAGACTGTTAGAAGATAAACTGGAAAAACGGTAAACTATAAAAAAATATTCGAGTCCACAATTTGCTTGTGCGTCCTTAAAGAATTTTAACTACCTCACACGTTGCCAAGGTAATGGATTAAATCCTCCCAGGATGAAACAGAATAAACCTTCCTGCAACAGTGGCAATACAAACTGCAGGATACCAACTAACTCAAAAAGCGGAGCAAAATCACACTTACGAATTTGAGAAAGAGACTCCGAAGTAGAATGCAGTATTCAGAAGGAAGGAAGTTCTATAATTTTTCAGTGTCGAAAAAAGAAGCCATGCCTCAGAATTTATAGGCAATTATCGGAAGAGGTGTGATGTCTGATCAGGAAAAAGTGTCTGTTCAGGAGGAAAAACAACGTTAAGCAAAGGCAACATGAATTTGAATTCCAGTTAATTTCGTTAATGAATTGACTGGCATTTAATTAATTATTAAATAATTAATTAAATAAATTTTGTCCAAAAAATAATCTTATCGATCATTTGACAAATCCAAATCCAAATGCAAAGCCGAAGCCGAGCCGAGCGAGCGACGACGACGGCGCGAGGGTTCATTCTCTTCAACTCCTTTTAAGAGCTCTAAGAAGTAATCCTATATATATACACCCAAATGTAGTTGTCCCTCACCAATGAGGGACAAAGTTTATGACAAAAGCTCACTTGATTCAAATTTTTCATTTCCCTCCATTTTATTTCCCACCATTTCCCAATTCACACTCTTAGACTTTAAAGCCCAATGCTTTAAAGTCCAACAATCCCCCACATGAATGGGAATGACTGTAACAAGAATAATCATAGATGAAAGCTGTGTGATTTGCAAGTAAGGATTAATTGCATCTGGATAAGTAGGTTTCCCTTTGAACTTTCCGTGGTGAACATATGTCGGATATACTCGGTCAATCGGTAGATTTGATAGCTTTGAACTGTCGAACTTTAGTGTATACCTAGACAACCATATGTCACATAACCAACCCTTAACCGTCTTTTAGTTCTCATTGTTGTGTTCGTTTCAGCCATGAACACCGCCTGGTTTCATAAGTGCGTAGAGAATTGGCCTTACATAATTCTCATTGAAGCGGCTTCCACTTCACACTTACATAGGTAATTCCTAAACGTGTAATCCTTTAGATTGACACTATTTGATAAATACCACATAAAACTTAGGTAATTATTAAAGAACGTGTAAAGTTCTATCCTTGTTACTGAACATTGTCTTCATCACGAGAAGGGACCAAAGATTTTACTTTGACAATGTTGAACCGGTCAATCACAACTTTGTTTGAGCTCCTTGAACCTAGATCTTGGAATATCCAAACTTCTAGGTAAAGTTACCGCCATGTTGACTTGTCCTCGGCCATAGTCCCATTCCCTTAGATGACTTCTCAACTCCTTCTCTAGTTAAGCCTTTTGTAAGCAGATCCGCCACATTATCCTTTGATCTTACATAATCAATAGTGATAATTCCACTAGAAAGTAGTTTTCTAACGGTGTTATGTCTTCGTCGTATATGACGAGACTTTCCGTTATACATAACGCTCCCTGCCCGTCCTATTGCAGCCTCACTATCGCAATGTATGCAAATAAGAGCCGAAGGTTTTGGCCAGAACGGAATGTCTTCTAAGAAATTTCGAAGCCATTCAGCTTCTTCACCGGCTTTATCCAAAGCTATAAACTCTGATTCAATTGTAGAGCGAGCAATGCACGACTGTTTGGAAGACTTCCAAGATACTGCTCCTCCACCAACAATAAAAACATATCCACTTGTGGACTTTGTTTCTGTTGAGCCGGTTATCCAATTTGCATCACTATATCCTTCGATAACCGCAGGATATTTATTGTAGTGCAAAGCGTAGTCTTGGGTATATTCCAAATATCCCAGAACTCGTTTCATTGCCACCCAGTGATGTTTGTTGGGATTACTTGTGAATCGACTAAGTTTACTTATTGCACAAGCTATATTAGGTCGTGTACAGTTCATGATGTACATTAAGCTTCCCAACACACGAGCATACTCCAATTGAGACGTGCTTTCTCCGTTATTCTTTATAAGATGATGGGTTAAGTCAATTGGAGTTCTTGCACTTCTAAATTCCAAGTGTTTGAATTTTTCATGTACCATTTTCACGTAATGTGATTGAGACAAAGCTAGACCTTGAGGAGTCCTCTGGATTTTAATTCCTAGAATTACATCGGCAACTCCTAAGTCTTTCATATCAAACTTACTAGCAAGCATACGCTTAGTAGCTTGAATGTCGGCAATGTCTTTGCTCATTATTAGCATATCATCTACATATAAGCAAACAATGACTATATGATTTGGAACGTTCTTAATGTAAACACATTTATCACATTCATTAATCTTAAAGCCATTTGACAACATTGTTTGGTCAAATTTCGCATGCCATTGCTTGGGTGCTTGTTTTAGTCCATAAAGGGACTTAACAAGTCGAGACACCTTCTTTTCTTTTCCTGGAATCACAAACCCTTCAGGTTGGTTCATGTAAATTTCTTCCTCTAGATCACCATTTAAGAAGGTTGTTTTTACATCCATTTGATGGATTTGAAGACCATACAAGGCGGCTAACGCTATTAGCATCCGAATGGATGTAATTCTTGTTACCGGCGAGTATGTGTCAAACTAGTCAAGACCTTCTCGCTGTCTAAATCCTTTGACAACAAGTCTTGCCTTGTATTTGTCAATAGTACCATCGTCTTTCATTTTCTTCTTGAAAATCCATTTAGAACCCAATGTTTTGTTACCTGGAGGAAAATCAACCAATTCCCAGGTATGGTTGCTCAATATGGATTCTATTTCACTATTGACAACTTCTTTCCAATATTGTGCTTTTGAGGAAGACATTGCTTCCTTGAAGGTACGAGGCTCATTTTCTAGTAGGAAAGTCAGAAAATCTGGACCGAATGAAGTAGATGTCCGTTGACGTTTACTTCTTCTCGGATTTTCCTCATTAGGCATACCATCTATTATTTCCTCCCGAGGTCGTTTTGACTTTTGGTAGGTCAATTCACTTTCCTTTTTATACGGATAAATAGTTTCAAAGAATTTAGCATTATCTGATTCTATTATCGTATTAACGTAAATCTCAGGATTTTCTGATTTATGAAACAGAAAACGATATGCCTTGCTATTGGTTACATATCCAATAAATACACAATCAACTGTTTTTGGATCTATCTTAACCCTTTTAGGTTTAGGAACTTGTACCTTAGCTAAACACCCCCACACTTTGAAGTATTTCAAGCTGGGCTTCCTTCCTTTCCATTTTTCATAAGGAATGGACTGTGTTTTACTATGAGGTAGTCGGTTGATTATTCGGTTAGCTGTAAGTATAGCTTCCCCCCACAAGTTCTGTGGTAAACCAGAACTTATCAACAATGCACTCATCATCTCTTTCAATGTTCGATTCTTTCTCTCTGCAATTCCATTAGATTGTGGAGAGTAAGGGGCAGTTGTTTGGTGAATAATGCCATTTTCCAAACATATTTCTTCAAAAGGAGATTCATATTCGCCACCCCTATCACTTCTTATTATTTTGATCTTTTTGTTTAGTTGTGTTTCAACTTCACTCTTGTATTGCTTGAAAGCATCAATTGCCTCATCTACTATTAAGTAAATAAACATAGCAATATCTCGTGCTATCGTCAATAAAAGTAATAAAATACTTTTTTCCACCGCGAGATGGTGTTGACTTCATATTGCAAATATCTGTGTGAATTAAGTCTAAAGGACTTGAATTCCTTTCAACGGACTTATAAGGATGCTTAGCATACTTTGATTCCACACATATTTGACATTTGGAATTAATATAATCAAATTTTGGCAATACTTCTAAATTTATCATTTTCCGCAATGTTTTGAGTTTAATGTGACCTAAGCGTGCATGCCATAAAGTGTTTGACTCAAGTAAGTAAGAAGAAGCATTAACTTTATTGATAGGAACTGCTATTACATTTAGCTTAAAAAGGCCCTCATTCAGGTAACCTTTTCCTACATACACATCATTCTTACTTAGTACAACACTATTAGAAACAAAAATACATTTGAATCCATTCTTGATAAGAAGTGAGGTAGACACAAGATTCTTGCGAATTTCGGGAACATGGAGAACTTGGTTTAGAGTCAATTTTTCCCGACGTCATCTTCAATGCAATCTTGCCAACTCCTTCAATTTTGGCTGTAGACAAATTTCCCATGAAAATTGTCTCGTTGGGTCCTGCGGGGGCATAGGAAGAAAATAACTCCTTGTTAGCACAAACATGGCGGGTGGCCCAGAATCAATCCACCATTCTTTAGGATTTCCTACCAAGTTGCATTCAGACAACATGGCACACAAGTCCTCCATTTCTTCAGCATTTTCAACCATGTTAGCTTGATTCTTCTTCTTTTTATCATTCTTTGGTGCACGACAATCCATGGCCTTATGCCCAGATTTTCCACAGTTGTGGCAATTACCCTTGAATTTTTTCTTGCTTGGGTAATTCTTTGGTCCAGAAACCTTCTTTCTCTTCTTATTTTGTGGCGCCTCCTCAACAATGTTAGCCCTTATTATTGTCGAGTTTCCACGTGACTTCTTTTCAGCATTTTTGTTGTCTTCTTCTATCCTCAAACGAACAAGTCTTCAAGTGTCATCTCCTTCCGCTTGCGTTTTAGATAGTTCTTAAAGTCCTTTCACAACGGAGGTAACTTCTTAATGAAAGCGGCAACTTGAAAGGCCTTATTTATGACCATACCTTCAATAATAAATTCATAATTAATAACAAGATAAATCTTATTAATAAAATTACTGATTCGGGTCATACCTTCAGCAAGGAGGTCATGCACAATGACTTGTAATTCTTGGACTTGAGTTATGACCGACCTAGTGTCAATCATCTTGAAATCCAATAACCTTGCAGCCACGAACTTCTTAAGTCCGGCATCCTCAGTTTTGTACTTCTTCTCAAGCGCATTCCATAACGCTTTTGAAGTTTCTATGACACTATAGACATTGTACAAGCTATCTTCCAAACAACTCCAAATTTAGTTTTTGCACAAGAAATCAGAATGTTTCCATGCTTCAGTTACAACAAATCGTTCGTCATCCGGAGTGCCTTTAGCTAGGACCGGAGGATCCTCCTTGATAAATCGCTGCAAACTCAACGTAGTAAGATAGAAGAGCATCTTCATTTGCCAACGTTTGAAGTCAATACAGGAAAACTTTTCGGGTTTTTCTGCTGGTGCCATAGCATGAGCAGGAGTTGAACGGCTTGACGAGGCAGCAACACTCGTAACAGTAGCACCCGTTCCCGCAACATTTCCATTAGTTTGGTTTTCATTCGTCATTTTTCTGTAGAGTTGGAAACAAAACAAAACTTTGTTAAATCAGTGAAGTTTTGATATCTTCAAACTGAATACCAAACCAAGCATACAACACGTAACAACGGTGAAGCTTTTTATATACTTCAAACCCGTACGTTTATTATTCCGGTAAAGTTTTGATATACTTTAAACCGGACAGAATAATTATTGAAGTAGAAAGCACGAAGGCTTTAGAATCCAAACTAGTATACAAAATATAGATAACAGATTAATATATATTTCAACACAGAAACGTTAGATTAAAATTCCTTAAGCTTGTTGTCGCTACTGTGTTAAAACACAAAATTAGAAAGACTGTTAGAAGATAAACTGGAAAAACAGTAAACTATAAAAAAAATATTCCGAGTCCACAATTTTCTTGTGCGTCCTTAAAGAATTTTAACCCCCTCACACGTTGCCAAGGTAATGGATTAAATCCTCCCAGGATGAAAGGAATAAACCTTCCTGCAACAGTGGCAATACAAACTGCAGGATACCAACGAATTCAAAGAACGGAGCAAAATCACACTTACGAATTTGAGAGAGAGACTGCGAAGTAGAATGCAGTATTCAGAAGGAAGGAAGTTCTATAATTTTTCAGTATCGAAAAAAGAAGCCATGCCTTAGAATTTATAGGCAATTATCGGAAGAGGTGTGATGTCTGTTCAGGAAAAAGTGTCTATTCAGGAGGAAAAACAACGTTCAGCAAAGGCAGCGTGAATTTGAATTCCAGTTAATTCCGTTAATGAATTGACTGGCATTTAATTAAGCCGAAGCCGAGCGAGCGACGACGACGGCGCGAGGGTTCGTTCTCTTCAACTCCTTTTAAGAGCTCTAAGAAGTGATCCTATATATATACACACAAATGTAGTTGTCCCTTACCAATGAGGGACAAAGTTCCTGACAAAAGCTCACTTGATTCAAATTTTTCATTTCCCTCCATATTATTTCCCACCATTTCCCAATTCACACTCTTAGACTTTAAAGCCCAATGCTTAAAGTCTTTAAAGCCCGATGCTTTAAAGTCCAACAATGATAACTGTTATTTTCATCAAATGTATCACCTAATCATGATTAAATAAAATAACGATCTAAATAAAATTCTAATATTAGAGAAAAACTGCAAAACTCGTAATAAGCTAGAGTAGAAGTTAAGAGCTCATGCTCAGTGAAAGAAAATTCAAATGTTAGAGAAAAAGTTAAACTTCAAAACTGATAATAAGCTAGAAGTTAAAAGCTCATGATCAGTGAAAGAAAATTAAGGAAAAATGAATTTTAGGGCATAACCCATTATAGGAATATAATATTAAGCTACAATACATTAAGAACTCATTAGGTTGCTTAAGATTGATTTTAGACTAGATAATTAACAAAGGTTGATGCATATATGGAGTCTTACTATGCTAGTATCAACAACGTGTTTAAAAGAATTCACAAGAAAATTCTTTAAAATCTGGCGCAGCATGGATCGAGCCCTAAACTTATCGTTCAAGGTCAATCTCAATCTTTACTTGCGAGAAGACTAGCCCTTTGAGGTTAAAATAATGCTATGTTTTAAGCAGATTAGACTAAGTAAAAAATACATAAACTTGCTTTATATAATTTTTAAGCATAGCTCTTTTCTTCTCTTATTTGTATATGAAAACCAAAAGGTCTTACGCATAATAAAACATATTATAGCACAAAACAAATTGTACTAATTCCAACTATATACTATTGTCTAGCTAATAAATAAAACGACCACTGAGCATCAAACCAAACTCACACAAAGTATAATGTCTGTCTATATTATTTGTCTTTCAAAGTTTTCATGTATCTCTTAAAAAGTTTCTCCGTCTCATATTATATGTTGTGTTTTTCTTTTACACGCCCCGTAAGAAACGTTAATTAGGAAAATGATTAGACTATTTTACCCTTATTTATGTCTTAAGATAAAATGTCTCATCATTAAATACTTATTCTATATATATATTATCTCCATCTTTAAGAACAATTTTTACTAAGGGCAAACAGGGAAAAAATAATTAATTTTGTCTTGAACTTCTAAAATGACAAATAATTTGAGATAACTATTTTTAATAATTACGACTGATAATTTGAAATGGAGAGAGTATATTTTAAACGTCTCACTTAATTAACGGCCATTAATTGGAGCATAAGCAACAAATTTGACGAAAACTACTTCCAGTTTTGGTAAACAACAATATTCTGAAATAAATTCAGCCTGCCAGTATTTTTGACAAGAGCAAGCAGTATTAATTATTGAACCACACGCATTTTCTCTTCATGATCACGAAGACTTGTTTAAAACTTCTCAACGATGCAGCACCAAAAGAAATGTTAATTACTCGGTAATCTCAATAAATTGCCTTAAATACACCAAAATAAAGAGTGAATACTACGAAGAAGTTAATGCATTGGTAAATGGATGACAGTATTGGTTTCGTGGTTCGGAGAAGCCAAGAAGGCTTAGATCTCATAGTACTGTAGAAGTTTGTGAAAGTAAAGTTGTGGCTGCAATTTTCACGCTCTTAATAATCGCTATTTGGGACCACAAGAGACTACTAGTACTCCAAATAATTAAACTGTATACGGCCAAAATCGGGGAGTTCGATTTTGGGGCTATTGTGGCACTCCATGCCCGACCTCGAGAAGCTCGAAGCAGAATTTGAAGTATGGCCCCGAGGTGCGTCCTCGAGGGAACATATCGAAGGTTCACTGTGGTCAATTTCGAAGCAGTACAAATCGATGATCGTCATGGAAAGGCGGGAAAAGCTCCCAAGGTTACGTGGCTAGAGCTGACCAAGTTTGCAAGAATAGCACAAATCCGTACTGAGCCATTATACAACTGTACCAATAGCATTTCCTCGTCATTATTAGTCATGTACTATGTTGGGATTCCCCCCCTCCTATATAAAGGGGATCCTTGTCATTTTGTAACACACATGAATATTCAATACAATAGAACATTCTCTGCTTTTCTTGCCTAAACGTGTTCAATAATTACTCTACAGATTTATTGTTTGTTCATTCATTGTTCATTTGTTGTTCTTCATTCATTGCCCATTATTAACCGCAAAAGTCTATCTTCGAGGCCTTCGATATCATTGTTTCTTTATCAATTGCTCATTGCTAACTGCCCTAACTAGACCTTGAGGCCCCCTGCTCCAGCCAGCTAGAGGCCTAGTCTTGCGACAACATTGCTTTGCATATCTTATTCTCTTTACTTACACTTAGCATCTATTGCCAAACAACTAGTATTGAAATAAATCACATATTTTTATAACCACAAAATCAAATATAATTGCTAATACCATTTTCAAGGTAAACAGTTTGGCGCCAACAAAATCAAATACAACCCTCTCCCTTTTCATTTATGTTTTATACTAACTTATTGCAGGTGTTCGATTGAGAGGAATCGAAGCACCCTCCAGCTCGAAGACCTTGGGTTTTAAAGCATGCGTTGCGCTCTTTTTCCCTTAGATCGGGTTTTATCCCAAACGGGTTTTACCGGCGAGGTTTTTAACGAGGCAACATCTATATGCTACCTAAGGAGAACTCATCAAGTATTCAAGGCTTCTCTTCGATCAACCTCAAATACTAGGGGGCATCACCCCGAGAGGTCACCTCTCGGAAGAAATCGAATTATGCCTAGGAGGACCTTGATAGGAGAATGTTGTACTAGGCCAAACGGTCAAATGAACCATGTCCATGTAGAATAATCGATCCTCCAAAGGCAAAAAACATGTACGCATATATCAAGTAATTGAGGAAGCCTCTTTGCTTATCAAAACACTTTGTGCCTTGAAGAAGTTCACTACTTTCTCATAAGACGGCTCAAGGGCCAAAAACTCTCGAACACTCAGGGACTGTCATCGACGGTCAGTTCATTGAGCCATCGAAAACTCGAATTCATAAGACCTCGATCAGGCAATTTCGGGTTCGTAAGCCCTCAGTGAGGCAACATCAAATCTGTAAGACCTCAACTAGGCATGCCCAAACTTATAATACCTTAAAAAGGCATAACCCCGATATTAAGGCCAAGGCTATATATCCGAACTTGTAAGACCCCAAAAAAGGCATACCCTCGATATAGACTCCGAGGTCATATCACCCGGGGACTAAAGGCTACGGCCGAACATAAAGACTACGGTCATATCAAAAGGCTCCAACCGAACTAATGCGGCTCGGGGACGTCCGACCACCGCCATTAAATTAAAGGCCTTCAAATACTTCAAAAGTTATTCGAAAAGAACCGGTTAATTAGGCTACCCCCGGCATAGGCAAAGGAGCTTCGATCATATCAACTCCTAACAATGAAAAGGCTTCGAGACAATTAGCCTTCAGCAAAGAGGCTACAAAAAATCAGTCTTCAAGAGAACCTCCCGAGGTACTCAATTATCGTCACATATCGACTCATAATCTAGCTTCTTATTTGAGTCGTCGAAGAGTCGGGCAAACACAAAACATTCCAAGGCATAATCAAAACTTCAAAATCTTCAGCCGAAATGGGGGAAAACTATAGCCAAATTAGAGGTCGGATCGACCCAACCTAAAAAGAGCCTCAGGGCCAACATAAAGAGCCTCAAGGCCAACATAAAGAGCCTCAGGGCCAATCTAAAGAGCCTCAGGGCCGATCCACGTAGCCTCAGGGCCGAGCTAAAGAGCCTAAGGGCCAATATGTTGAAAACCTAAGGGTCAATGAGCCCGAGTCAAAACTTGATTCGAGGACCGAGTCCTAAACGGTCAACTATTATCAATTACTCATCAAGCACAACCTAAGGGTTCTTATCTTAATGTCCAACTTATCGGACTAATTATCGGCAAGCATTAAAACTCAAAACATAAACAAAGACACAAGCAAGTGGAAGTTTATATAAAGGGAAAACCAAAGGGCTCCTTTTTTATTATAAATAATGGTACAAAGATACATTTACAACATTCCTACAGGGAGCCCTATACAAAGAAAAAGAAAGAAAAACCTAGTCTACCCTCGGGAACTTAGTTGTTCCCCTCGGGGACTATGTCTGAATCGGCTCCCTCGGGACCAACTTCCTCACCAGCCTCCTCCTCGTTGTCTTCAGCATCGGAAATGAGGAACTTGGCGTCGAACTCATCCGCCTTGGCCTGCTCTATCTCCTCTGAGAGATCGAAGCCCTTACCATGAATCTTCTCGAGAGTTTCCCTCGGGGATCTGCATCGGACGTATTCATTGCTTCTCCTCTCTCGATCGGAAGCCCCCTTCAACTTCGTATGAGCTTTAACAACATCTTTCAGATAGATGGCCACCTTCTTATTTGCCTTTGCTCGGACCTCTTCGGCTTCGGCTCGAGCGTCCACAAATTCGGCCTTCATCTTCAAAAGATCTGTTTCAAGCTTAGCAATACTGCTCGTCTGGACCAAGTTTCTTTCTCAAGCATTACGAAGTTGTATCTCGAGGGCGGAGGCCTTAGCCAAAGCGTTCCTTTTGGCCGCAACATGAGCATCTATCTATGCTTTCAATTCGTTACATTCAGAGTTAACCTGGTTAGCTTCGCCCCGAAGGCGTTCCAGTGTCTCTGTCTTTCTCTAAAACTGAGATACCGAAACGTTAGTTTCCGAAGATGGAAGAAGAAGCCTGTATTCCCTCAAAATAGAGGTTACCTGTTTCTCGAGGTTGCCTTCGTAATAATAACTTCGATTCAACTCCGATCGAAGATGCATCAGCTCTGTTGTCTTCTTATCACAAAGAAGCCTGAGAGATTTCTCCCCATTCAAGGCTTTACGCAACTTAGCCTCACAGCGAAGCAGCTCAGTCTTGAGCTTATCGAAGGCCTTTGAGAAAGAAGGTTCAGTTAAAAAGAAGAAAGTATGAAGTTAGAAAAGTAATAAAGACTTCAAAACTCACCATAGAGCAGAGTCGCTGAGCTTCCTCGAAGGTCGATTTCGCATCTATCGACTCGGTCTCATCGACCCCGGTAGAATAACCCGAGGCGCTCTGATTGGGTGGAGATACATTGAAGCCCATTTCCCTTGGAGTACTTCCCGATGTCCGAGAACCAGTTGCCAAATCAGGTAATGAAGGACCTTCGCCCCTCCTCTCTTGTGGAATCTCTCCCTCGAGACTTGGGGCCTCGAGCCCAGCATGCTCAACAGTCTCGGGAGGCCTCCTGGTTCGAGCCATCAATGTAGAAACATCCTCTCCGAGTGCATTGTGTCCACATAACAACCAATAAATATGAGATCTTCGTCAGTGGCAACGTCCTCCTCGCGTCCCCGGGTGGGTCCTGCCTTGCTGTGGGAATCCTCGTCCTTCGAGGATCTCTTTCTTTTATTATCCTTCCTTGCCTCAGAAGTCGAAGGTCCTTCCTCCTCCTTGAAAAGGGACGATCTCACCTCAGAAAACTCACCGATGCCTGCAACAAAGAAATTAGTGTACGTAAAGGAAAGTACTCCCCGAGAGAAGGACTACATAGCACATACCATGGTTCTTAGCCTCCCGTTTGCCCTTTGACAAATCTCGCCACTTGCGCTTGTCATAAGTCGAAAAGGCCGCCAATTTGCGGGCCCAGTCCGTAAGATCGAGGACCTCATTTGGCATCCACTGGATCGCTGCGGAAAAGGAAAAAAATGTCCTTGCGGAGTCTGGCTCCACCGAGAACAAAAATAATAGAGTATAGTATATCACTTACGCTTGAAATTCCATTTCTCAGGAAACGGCAGGAACTCCCCAGGAATAATATCAACAGTCCTCACTCGAACAAACCGACTCATCCACCCTCGATCCATATACTCGTTATCACTAGCAATAAAGGGCTTGGTAGATCGACATCGTAGTGTAATTAGACCTCGATAATGCAAAGGCCGATACTATCTGATGGGGTGGCTAAGAGTGAACTCGAGCTCAGCCTTTTCAACAAAAAATCTCATCATCAACACGATCCACCAGAAAGACGGATGGATCTGAGCCAAAGTAAATTGATATATTTGACAGAATTCGAGCACGAGTCGGTCGAGAGGACCCAACGTAAAAGGGTACGTGTACAGGTTCAGAAACCCCTCTACGTGGGCTATAATATCCTCTTCCCGGGAGGGTATCTGCAGCCTCACCTTTTCTCCCCATCTGCAGTCTCTCCTCACAGCCTCAAGGTGTCTCTCTTCTATTGATCGAATGAACCTCGATGCATGTTCTTGATGGCCCGGAACGTCGAGAAGTTTCTTTATCATAAAATCTTTCATCGAGATGAAACAGTTCGAAGTTGGCTCGCCAAACGCCGGCGGTGTACCACCGGCTGGGCGAGAAGTAGAGGTGGGACTTCCCTCTTTCTGGTGAGCGGATTTGGGCATGGTAGCCATGATTCCTTCAAAACAAGAAAGGGAAGATGAAAACTCAAGCGAAAGCTTTGATCTGATGCGGCACTAGAATTAGCGCAAAAAAGGAACTCTATAGAGAAAGGTAGTTGCACAAAGCGGCAAAGACCTAAATGAAAGGAAAGCAAGTATATATAAGAAGAGCGGCGACTATTCATTAACTTTGATAGCCAATCAGCTCTAACAAAGCAATTATGACTTTTTGGGAAAATGTATCGACGGGGCCACTTCGGTCACTTCATGGTCATGTCACAGGAATGACATCACCACACATTGTTTGAGGTATCGAGGAGTCAAATTGATTCCTTACCAACCTGACCGAGGGAAGGTATGCAATTGAAACTAGAACAACCCGACCTCAAGGGTCTGTATTACTCCAAGACCGAGCTCTAAGGAGTTAAATTCAAGTTCGAAGCTTGACTTTGGCATGAACACTAAAAGGCAAAACTTTGAAGACATTAAACAAGAAAATCCTTTGCATTCCAAAAATATATTTACAAAGGTGCATTTACAAAACTCCCACGCGGAGTCCACATACAAAAGAAGAAGAGGTAAAAAGAGAAAAGGTGGCCTAGTCTTCATCTTCGCCACTCCCCGAGCTACTTGCAGAGCCCTCGTCCGAAGCAGTCAGAGCTGCCGACTCCTCTTCCAGGGCCTTCGCTTCTTCGATCTCGACAGAGAGATCAAAACCCTTGGCATGCACTTCCTCAAAGGCCTGCCTTCGAGCTTCTAATCGAGCATATGCAAAGGCGCGAGCCAGTTTGAGTTCGGCCTCTTCAGATATCTCCCTGGCTCGAGTATTCGCTACAGCAGCATCTTCCCGATACGAGAATATGAGTGCATCGACTTCAGACTTGGTCGTGGATAACGCGGCAGCCGACTCAGCATGAAACATCTTGAATTTGTGAGCCTCCTCTTTAGCACCTTAAAGAAGACTCTGAGTCGAGGCCAGCTCCTCTCGGAGAGTATCCCTTTCGGAGGCCATGCTATCCTTGTACCTCTTCAGCTCAAGGATCTCGACATCATTGGCCGCAATCTCTTCCCGAAGCTGCTCCGCTAGGGCATCCTTTCGCTCAATCTGCAAATGCTGAGTCAAGGTAATAAACAGCGAATTATGAAAACAAAGGCAAGGTCATAAATACTGAGCTACCTGCTCGATGAAGTTGGCCCGCTCTTGGAGCGCTTTCTCCGAACATGCTCGAAGGTTGTTCAGTTCCTCCTCCATTCGGGCGTATAGAATTTTTAGCTCATTCTACTCCGAAACGAGCTTCTCGAACTCCCCCTCACAATGAGTCAGTTCAGCTCATAACTTGGAGAAGGCCTGGTCGTACAGTATCGTGACCTATAGAACGAAGGAAAGAAGTTAGAAAAACAAAGATCAAAACTCAAGGCACAAAGGTTATGTCAAAAATCACCTGTTTTTGGAGTTTCGCAGCCTCCTCGAGAACGACAGGGGCATCGAGATCAGCATCCTCTTCAACACCGGCAAAAAAATCTCCAAGTTCATCATCCTCTCCCTGGGATGCCCCCACATCGGCAGTCTCCCTGTTCTGGGCGTCCCGTATTTGACTTGGAGAAAACGACGGGCCTGATTGAAAATCACCTATGACATCAACCTCTATCGGAGCTTCCTCTCGCCCTCAAAGGGCCTCAGAGCTGGATCCTCCGAATGCGCCAACCAAGTGCTCATCGGCACAAGTTGTATCCTGTTCAATGGTCACATAAGTTATCAAGTAAATTTCCACGTTTTTATGTTGAGAGATCTTTAGTACTGATATACCATCATCACTATACCACCGTACTTTTACACGGAGTCCGATCACGGCCCGATCGTCTAGGACACCTCATTTGAGACATCAACCACAATCACAATTTCAATTACAATGTCCAACACATTCACCATCATGTTTGCGACATGGCGTCCGATCATGGCCCGATCGACTAGGCCGTCTTGCCCGAGACATTACCCTTTTCAATCAATCACTCACTTCATACTTCTTTCACATCCCTTCAATTTAGTGGCACTAGTTGCCACAATTATAATATCATTTTTGGCACTTGGCTGTATTTCATAATTCAAGGTCTTTTTCCACATTCAGACATCATTATCATTATCAACAACAACAAGGCTTTCCATTTAAGTCTTTAATTACACATGTGAGCAATTTAGAATCTTAGGCACATAGAGACTTTTCACACAATTTGGCATAACAACCTTCATTCGAAGTTGACTTGAAGTCATAACATTTTTAACACACATCCGATACTTTGAACACATCCTTGAATGATAAGATATCATGATAGAAACATTTGGAATACATATTGAACATATATCTTTCAACACAAGCATATTCGGAATGGCTCTATAATGGTTAAGTCGGGACTTACATAACTCATATGAACACCGTGGAATTGAATTCTAAGAAAGGGGTTTAGCTAACATACCTCAATTGAGCTTCCTTAAACTCTAAGATGTTTTAAAATTCATAGCAACTTTAATATATTTTAGAAAATATAACAAATTGAACTAAAATTAGGGAGATGATCATGGTTCAAGCTCATCTGAGCATTCTATTAAACACTAGATGTGCATTAAGGTTTTAAGACCCCTATTTATGGAGGATTTCATCATCCCACAACACACTCTTTACCATTTTTAGCTCACAATCTTCCTGCACCCTTTGTTAACACATGAATACAAAATAAACAACTCCCATACCCAAGAATTATCTTGCTAATTACCCTTTTTTAGTTAAATTTTCGACAACAAAAGTTAGGGTGTAGGATCTTACCTCTAGGATGAAGACCTAGTGTGCTTTCCTTCATAATCTTCAAAGACTTAAGCAAGAATTCAAGGATAATTTGATAAAGATCACTTTCCCACTCTAGGGCACTCTCTCTCACTCTAAAAGTATCAGACTTTTCTAAAAAATGGTCCATTGCATCTATTTAAACGAAGTAAGGTCGGGTTATAAAACCCAAAAATGAGGCTCCGGAACAGGATCTGTGGTCGCATATGCGACCGCATAATGCTTCTGCGGTCTGCAAAATGGGCCGAATAATTGGCCCTCCAAAACTGGCATTTTCTGCTTCACTCTACGACCAGTTTGCGGTCCGCAGACCTGTTCTGCGGCCGCATAATGCACCGCAGAACCTCCCTCTGAAACATTTCCATGCTGAATCTTCGATCGATGTGCGGCTCGCTAGATCGTTGTGCGGCTGCATAATGGACCGCGAATTGGTCCAAAATTTTGCTCAAGTTTTCGCTTCACTCTAAGCCCATTCTGCGGTGCATAGTGGGCCGCATAAATGTCTTTTTCTGCCAAATAAAAACGGTAAAAGAGTAAATATACATAGGTTCTAAAATACATAATTAAAGAAATTTATTAAGACAGGTGAAATTAAAGCGACCGTGATAAAATCAAGAAATCCGGGAATGACTAACACCTTCTCCCGGGTTAACCAAATTCCTTACCCGGTCTTCTGCTTTTCGCAGACTTTAAAACAGAGTCAATTTCCTCGATTTGGGATTTAAAATAAACTGGTGACTTGGAATACCATAATGATTATTCCAAGTGGCGACTCTAATTAAATAAATAATCCCATTTTGAATAATGTCACTTTAATTGGATAAGCTTTCTATTCCTTGGAAAAAGGAGGTGTGACAGCTCTGGCGATTCTACTAGGGAAAAGAACACAGAACTTTTGTTTCAGGGCTCATAATTAGAGCTTATCTATACTTGGCTTTATTGATTGTATAATATTACTATGTTTTTTATCCTAATGAGCTAATTCTCGCTTATTTAATGCTTTGATATTATCTAAATTGTATAAACTATCTTCTTACGCCTCCCTTCTGACTCTTCTGAATTTATGGTGCACACGTGCGCATGGCCCACTTTTCTGTTAGAGGTCATACCAAATAGAAAGAGGCTGGATTAGTAACTAGGCCAGGTAGACTTTCGTGCTCCCGCTATGTTGCCCCCACCTCGGCTCGAGTTGTCCGCTTGAGTAAGCTAGGTCTAAGACACTCCCCCAGGATTTTGAACCTAGAATAACATAGCCTGATGTCGGATCCCTAGTAGGAACATTTGTTTGCATTACATCCATTTGACTTTGGGGACTCAACACTGGGGTTGGGTCCGTCTAGGACAGAAGTACGTGAAATTAAAAGACCATCATGACGCATCTTATGTGCTACCTGTGCTTTTTGTTGATTCGGTTTTGCATGTTAACTGGCTTCTAGAATAAAATAAATAAATGAGAAAAACCAAGAGGAGAGAAAATAAAAGAGGCTATTCCAAAAAAAATAAAAAAATAAGATTGCAATTTCAACATTTTCCCCGCTTCTGACCGAACTACGCAGATCTGATTCTCACCTGATGTGAGATGTGTAGGCAACCTCCATAGGGTGCAGCGTCCTTTTTTGCAAAAATTAATAATAAAATGTGTCCGGTGTTTTGGTCAAATGAGTAAGCCGACCCAGCTGCGGTTGTGTCTTGAGCCATTTTGCCAAAATAGCCTTAGAACATCTCTAAAATTATCGAAGGACTATTCTCGCAAAAATGGACATGTATGTCAATGGGGCACCACTTTTTACCATTAAGTGCCTTTCTCTGGCCTCAAACTTTATTTGAAAGTTTGAAGGGGCCATTCTTTCAAAAATAGCTACCTTTGCTTTATGGCTAATATTTGCATAAATGGCCACCCCCTTTTCCTTAGAAAATTGAAAGCTTGGTTTGCTAAAAGAGTCCATTGGTTTTGAACTAGATTCAACCCTAACCCTAACCCTAACCATCCACAGGTACAAAATGAACACTGTCTAGAACCCGCCATTAACGGTTGTAGAGTAGGCTCCACTACAGCTTCAAATGTGCTAGTATGACTTAGACAAAGATGGTCAAGATTGGATAATAAAGTACTTGGGTGATCTTACAAATATTAGGAAAGTCAAACTGCAGGATAATCTGACTGAGGCCTTACTAACTTTCTGGGATCCCGTTTACATGTCTTTCGCTTCTAAGATTTTGAGCTTACTCCCACTTTGGAAGAAATAGCTGGATATTCTAGTATCAGCCGGGACTTGAGAAATCAACAACTTATATTCCCAAGGTCTCTCTCTGTGCATCGATTCTTTGATCTCCTGAATATCAGTAAGCAAACCAGGAAAAACAATGTAGACAAAGGACGCTATTCCTTTTACTTCCTGTATTCCAGGTTTGGGCACTGAAATGGTTTTGAAATACATGAAAAGGGTCTAAACAACAAGCAAAACAAGGACACATGGCAAATTCATCATCGCTTTGCTTTCGTAGTGGCGTTTCTGGGAATTATGGTTTTTCCAAATCAAGAACGGACAATTGATATCTGCATAGACAGAATTGCGCAAGTCTTCACTACCAAAGAGGATCACACGCTTGCTCCAATTATATTTCCAGACATTTATCGAGCATTGACATTGTGTAAATTTGGGGAAACATTCTTCGAATGGTGCAATATTCTGTTGCAAATGTGGTTGATTGAGCATCTCCGCCATCACCCTAAATTCATGAGTTATGGCCGGAAGAAGAACAACTTCATCGAGAGTTATGAGGAAAGGGTAAAAGATTACAATTCTCTAAAAGGGGTTGAAGCAAGGATATCCCCTCTAAGATATTTAAAGGCGAGTCAAATTGAACGGACTTTGGGATGGCTCCCGGTAAGGGAAGTGATACACATGACGGCTTCAAAAAGCTATTTGTTGCTGATGGGTTTGAGCAGCGTCCAACCGTATACACCGTAAAGAGTTCTAAGATGGATGGGAAGGTACTAAGTGGTGCCCGAAGATGAAGATTTGAGTATCGAAGTCATTGAGCTACACCCAGAAGCTTCACTCCCCGAGACTTTAATACAACAAATTTGTAATGGCTGCCAATACTTGAAAGATGATACCGAGATGCCGGATCCCTCAAGGGGTGAGGTGGACCCAGGTAATGCTATATGGTTTGAGAAAAGGTCTCGCATTGATAATGAGCCAAAACCTGAGCCTGAAAGGCCCGCCAAAAAGCCTCATATTAATGTTTTTGATGAAAAATCTGAGAACGGTTATCCTGGGGAGAAAAGAAAAAGGGATATCAAGCAACCATTTATGCCTTAGAAGAAAAGTTGAGAAGCCTCACATTTGAGAATGACTTACAGGTGCAAGAAGCTGAAGGTGAAAAGAAAAGGTTGACCCGTGAGAACGAGGCGATCCGAGTCCAACTCCGGGAAATGAGAATAGACGTTGAAATGACTGTAAGGAGTGAGAGGGATGAGAAAATCATAAGTAACTTAAGGGTAAAGGTGCATGACTATGCGGCCGACTTGACAAAGGCCTAGAAATATTTGGCAAAAGCTCACGCGAAGATAACCCAATTGGGGAAGGATGTAGAGGAATGAACAAGGCTAGCCCACCAGGTGAAGCAAAGTTATGAAAGAGAAGTCGCGATCTCATGGAAAGAGTTGGCAGTTGTTGAAAACAAGAAGGGTCAACAAATTAAAGACTTCAGGTCCTAGAGAACATTATTATGCACTGATCAACCAATTGGAAGAAAGCACGGTGCAGTTGCAAAACCAAAACAATGAGGCCATACGAATAATAGAAGTTTGGGAGCAACAAATTGGCGATTTCTCCAGGAGAAAGGCGCTATCAAGCTTAGAATTAAGGAAATAGCTGACTACGTGACCATGAAATGCCATGAACGTGAAAACATGATCTTTTGCTCGCTAGATCATGACCGACCTCGAGCTCTTTCAAGAAGAGCTTACAAGAAGACCTGCACTGAGACCAGCTGAAGCCACTCGAGCTCCTGGAATAACATTTGAGCCTCATCTATGTTCTTGATTTTTCAGTTTTTGAGTCTGTATTTTACCTTTATCGAGTCTGTTTGTCCTATCGTCCATGTTGAGTCTATTGTCATTTTGTTTTGAGTCTATATGTTTTCCTTTTTTGAGTCAGTTATTAGTACCTTCGAGTCTTTTATAATAAAAAAATCAAAAAGATTTTTATTAATGAAAATTTTGAAAAACCCCCAAAAAATTTCTTTTCTTTAATTTTGCATTTATTCCCATGAACTACGTAATGGTCTAATTCATGCAACGTCATGATACGTAGAAAATCCCCATTGGATTCGATCATTGCTGTTAAATAAATTGAGTGAAAAAGAGATGAAAGAAAAAGAAACAAAAGAGTGAGAAAAATAACATAGAAAAACAAAGAGCGAAGAACAACAAAAGGAGAAAGAAAAGAAATCAAGATCGGAAGTAAATGAATAAAAGAAAAGAGTTATAGAATGAAAAGAGATAGTAAAAGCTGGGATGAAACACGCGGCCGTTGTAAAAACATTTTAGAAGCGTTTAACTATTCAGGTGCATTGCATCTCTAATGTGCGATTCTCTATCTGATAAATGTCTTAAAACTGACAAGGGTGTTGTGTGTGCAAAATTAGCCAGTTCTTGTTCAGGTGGTTGGTTTTGACTGTAATTAGGCTTCTCATTCCTACTTTACAAGATCGAAAGGTAGCGTCCCAATGGCTTTAGAAAGCAACCTCTACCTTGTTAACACTGAGGATAGCCCTAAGATTCTTATTTCACAACCCGAGTCGGCAGCTGCCGAAGAGAAGAAGATGCTGCATCTCCGCATGTTGGAAACATGGGACGCCTGGTCCAACGGTAGAGAACTGCCAAGCGCAATTCCCGGGTTCCCCGAGCTAGTCCCAAAGACAGTTGGAACCACCAACATCCCCATGACTAACCCATTTGTCCCATTTGGGTAGCCTTTTACATCATCCTTCATCGGTATGCCTACTGTGGTCCGCCCCCAGGCACCGTTCTCCCGAACACCATCAACGTTGTTCTCTTCACCACAGGTTTTCACCATAGCACAACCAACCATGCCCAGGCCATGCTTTGAGCTTCAATATTCACTTTCCAAGGCCCGCAATTTCAGCCGGACATAACTCATGTTACTCTAGACTTATACGCTCAACAACCACAATATGAGTCCCCAATTGAACAAGAAAGAGTAGTAACGAACCCCGAGTAGGAAGAAATACCTCGAAAGATGAGAAACTTGGAACTAACTTGAAAAATATGCAAGGCCCGAGCGGCCAAAAAAGTGTTTCCTATTCAGACTTGTGCATGTTCCCAAATGTCCATCTACCTGCTGGCTTCAAAATTCCAAAGTATGAGAACTATAATGGTCATAGAGGCCCAATTGGTCACCTTAAGAGATACTGCAACCAGCTGCGAGGGGCTGGTAGGGAAGAAGAATTGTTAATGGCCTATTTCGAGGAAAGCCTAACAAGAATCGCCTCGGAATGGTCAGGAAATCTCTCACTAGCACATATGGGATGACTTAGCTTGAGATTTTGTAAGACAATTCCAGTATAATGTCGACATAGATCTAGACAGAAACTCCTTGTGTAGCTTAAAGAAGAAAACCACGGAATGTTTCTGCGAGTATTCTATCAAATGGCGCGATTAGGCCACCAGAGTAAAACCGCCATGGACGAGACAAAAATAGTTACAGTCTTCTTACAGTCCCAAGAGGCTGATTATTTTCAGAATACGATGTCTGCTATGGGCAAACCATTTGCTGAGGCAATCAAAATTGAGGAAATGGTGAAGAACGGTCTGAAAACTAGACGAATATTGAGTCAAGCTGCTTTGAAAGCTACCTCCCAAGCCATCGAGAATGGTTCAAGGGGTTTGGCTAATTGTAAAAAGAAGGAAGAGGGAGCCATGATGGCTTCAGGATCAAGAGGGCCCCGCCGATCATTTGATGACTCTTCTATACCGCTGAGAACCCCTCAACATTATTATCCACACCAGGATACAGCCTATACCGCGGCACTGACTCACTATGCGGTGATGAATGCCCAACTTTATACACGACCACAATAGCACTACAACCAAGCTCGAGTTCTACCTCGCAGAAATAACCATCCCTACCAAGCCCCGTATAATCCCCGTCCACCACAAAATCCACGCCCTCGTGAACCTCCCAGGAGAAACAATTTCACCCCTATTGGTGAGTCTTATTCCAGTCTACTTTTGAAGCTGATCCAACTAGGTCTATTGCAACCTGTGCCTCCCAATCGGCTAAATCCCGAATCCCTATCATACGTGGCCGGTACCAGGTGTGCGTATCATTTAGGAGCGGAGGGCTATGATACAGAAGATAGTTGGACCCTCAAAAGGGCGGTTGAAAACGTGATAGAAGATAAGAGAATTGTGCTAAGGGACGAAGATATCCCTAATGAGACCAACAATCCATTACCTGCTCACATAATGGACCAGTCATTGGAATGATTTGTGATGACAAGGAGTTTTATCCAGCATTGAGAGCCATCATTACCATTGCCGATTCAGAGGCAAGACCCAAAGCGGATGTGAAACAGGCAAAAATCGAGAAGAAAGTCACTTTGGTTCCTCAAGCTATTGAAACAAAGACTAGGGCAAGACCTGCCAAGAATGTGGTTCTCTATGTTCCTAAGGCCCCGAAAAAAGAACAGCTTACCCTCAACACTCCTAAGAAATTCGAGGAAAGGAAGGCCACATTAAACGTGCCGAGATTATATGTGCCAAAAGGGACCTATGTGGCACGGGGGCCGATAGTTTCACCAAGTCTTACCGAGCCCATGGTTATCCGCCGTGCACCACAGACTCCAATAAAAGATCCTATTACATTCCCCTGGAATTATAACAGAACCATGGTTACATATAAGGGGAAAGAGATCATGGGAGAGGTAAATGAAATGAATCAGTCTGGAAAGTACCATAGCCCATAAGAGTTAAAGAAGTCCAAACTGAATAAGGATAAACGGTTTCCACCTAAGAAGCTTGCAAGCAATGAGGAAGCAGAAGAGTTCTCCAGAAAGATGAAAACTTCAAAATATGCGATAGTTGACCAACTCCGGAAGACTCGTTCCCAGGTCTCACTCTTATCTTTGCTGCTGAGTTCGAATGAACACCAGAAGGTGCTCCTTAAAACAGTTAATGAAGCATGCATCCCAGTTGATACTTCTGTTGAATAATTGGGGATAATGGCCGAAAGAGTCTTTGAGGTCAATGCAATTTCCTTCGGCCGCAATGACTTTCCCCCAAAGGGAGCCACCCACAACAAAGCCCTCCACATGACTATTAAATGCAAGGGCTATTTTGTTAAGAGAGTAATGTTAGATGAGGGTTCTGGGGTCGATATTTGCCCTCTCTTAACTATCCAAAGAATGGAGATCGGAACAGGAAGAATCCGGGCTAACAAAGTCTGCGTGCGAGAATTTGATGGGGTCAAGAGAGACATCATAGGAGAAATTGATCTGATTCGGACAATTGGCCCCATAGATTTTGAGGTGATTTTCCAGGTGTTGGATATGGAAACTTCATACAATTTCCTTCTGGAAAGACCATGGATTCATGCTGCCAGAGTTGTGCCTTCAACTCTCCACCAGATGGTCAAGTTTGAATATGAGAATCAAAAAATTGTTGTCCATGGAATGGACGAGGAATCTATATACCGGGACCCTTCAGTCCCGTGCCTTGAAGCTAGGGAAGGCAGCGAGCATATTGTATACCAAGCTTTCGAAATTGTGGTTGCCGACCAATGTGAAGAAAGGGCCCGTTACCTCAACCTTTCTTGTCTAATGCTTCGGTCATGGTCGCCACTCAAATGATTAGACATGGGTACAAGCCAGAAAGGGGCTCGGGGAATCTCTGCAGGGTATCACTGAGCCTATTACTTCAATCGCCAATGAGAAGTTTTTCGGTGGGGTTTTCAAGCCACAGAGGCCGAAAAATGGGTTGATGAGCGCAAAGAAAAAGAGTGGGTCCTACCCCAGGCTATTCCACATCTCACCATATCATTTGTCAAACCAAAATATGTGGAAGAAGAAGAAGATGCCTTCACAGCCGAAGAAATTGATGTTATTTGTGAATCCTTGAAACAAATGCTGCATGAGTCTACATGGTTCAGCTAGGGGAAGGCACGAGCAATGTTGAGGTGCAGTATTTGGGGCCGGATTTCAAGCTCCAGAATCGGAAAGCTACCCCATTCCTTATCAGACTAGATCCCAGTAGTCCAGTCTTTCCATCTCTTCTACATTACGAGTTATTTCACGGTGTAACTCGATTGTTTTTACTTTATTGTCTTTTAATTTCGATGTAAACCCTCATATCTTCAATTCAATTCAATGAAATCAATATTTCATTGTCCATCAATGTATCTTTTTTTTTTATTCTGATTTTTGCTATTTTCTTATCTTTTTCTTTTCAGTTCTAATACAACAGACTTAAATAACATGCCATGATTTCGGACTTCATGCCCAGATCCTAAAATATTGTCTAATTTTGAAATAATGAATCAAGAACCAGAATATCATAAAGATGAGGCTTTTAGGGAAATAAACTGAAAATTGGAAATTTTTTAGAATAAGCCTAAGCCAAACTTAGATGAAACCAAGCCAGTTAATTTGGCCAGTCCAGAAGAGATCCGAGAAACCATGATAAGCATTTACGCTCATGAAAGAACTAGGGATGCTTTGATCCCACTTTTGTTTGAATTCAAAGAAGTATTTGCATGGTACGATGATTACATACCAGGGTTGAGCGTTGATTTGGTGGTACATAAATTGCCTACTTATCCTGGTTATCCACCCGTCCAATAGAAGCAAAGAAATTTCAAAACCGACATTAGTGATAAGATCAAGGAAGAAATTACCAAACAACTGAAAGCTGGTATGATTCGAGTGGTTCGATACACCACGTGGTTGGCTAATGTGGTTCCAGTGCCGAAGAAAGATGGAAAAACCCAAGTGTGTGTTGATTATCGGGATCTAAACAAAGCAAGTTCCAAAGACAACTTTCCACTGCCAAACATCCATATTCTTGTTGACAACTATGCTAAACATGAGATACAATGTTTTGTGGATTGTTATGCTGGGTATCACCAGGTTCTGATGGATGAAGAGGATGTAGAAAAGACTACTTTCACCACGCCTTGGGGTACTTACTGTTACAGGGTCATGCCTTCTGGTCTGAAAAATGCCAGGGCGACCTACATGAGAGCCATGACTGCCATCTTCCATGATGTGATGCATCAAGAGATTGGGTATATGTAGATGATGTGATCATTAAATCCGGAACACAAGAAGACTATGTGCAAGATCTAAGGAAGTTCTTTGAGCGTCTGCGCAAGTATGACTTGAAATTGAAACCAACTAAATGTGCATTCGGAGTTCCGTCTGGGAAACTTCTGGGGTTTATAGTCAGTTGGTGGGGCACTGAACCCATCAAAGATAATGACTATTCGGGATTTGCCACCTCCGAAAACAAAGAAAAAGGTCATTAGTTTGTTAGGGAGATTGAATTACATCAACAGATTTATTGCTCAGCGTACTACCACTTGTGAGCCCATATTCAAGCTGTTAAAGAAAGATGCGGCAATCAAATGGACAGAGGAATGTAAAGATGCTTTTGATAAAATCAGAGAATAGCTGTCAAATCCGCCAGTGTTGGTTCCACCCGAGCCAGGATGACCCTTGTTCTTGTACCTGACAGTCTTGGAAAATTCGTTCGGCTGTGTCCTGGGGCAACACGATGTGACAAGGAAAAGAGAGCAAGCCATATACTATCTGAGCAAGAAGTTCACCAGTTATGAAGCCAAATACACTTTGTTGGAGAGAACTTGTTGTGCCCTAACTTGGGTCGCCTAGAAGCTCGGATATTATCTACTGGCTTACACGACATATATCTAACCAGGATGGATTCTTTGAAGTACATATTCTAGAAGCTTATGCCCACGGGAAGGTTAGTAAAATGGCAGATCCTGCTTATCGAGTTTGACATTGTTTATGTCTTTCGCACGGTGATAAAAGCCCAGGCATTAGCGGATCATTTAGCTGAGAACCCGGTTGATGATGAATATCAACCCTTGAGCACTTATTTTCTGGACGAAGAAGTAAACTCGGTTGAAGTGATTCCAGAGAACACCAATGCTGGGAAAATGTTCTTCAAGGGGGCTGTAAACACAAAAGACGGGGGTATTGGGGCAATTCTGATATTACCACCAGTCAACACTATCCGGCCACAGCCTGACGTCAGTTCTTCTGTACGAATAACACCGCCGAGTATGAAGCCTACATCATGGGCATGAATATGCGAGTTGATCTAGATGTAGAGGAATTATTAATCATGGGGAATTTTGATTTGATCATTCAGCAGGCCCAAGGCGAGTGGGAAACTCGGGACATCAAACTCATCCCATACAGGCAACATGTGGAAGATCTTAGCAAATAGTTCAAGTCCATTGAGTTCAAGTATATTCCTTGATTCTACATTGAGTTAGCTGATGCATTAGCTACTTTGGCTTCAATGCTGCCATACCCGGGTAATGTTCATATTGACCCGCTTGAAATCCAAGTTCAAGAAAGGCACGATTATTGTAACGCGAATGAAATGAAGCTAGATGTTCAGCCATGGTATCATGATATCAAAAGGTTTTGAAAACAAAGGAATACCTCGAACAGGCTAGTGGGGATCAAAAGAGAACTATCAGAATGCTTTCAAGCAGTTTCTTTTTGAGCGGATATGTCTTGTACAAAAGAACTCCAGATCTGAATCTTTTAAGGTGCGTAGATTCCCGAGAAGCTGAAAAGATCATGAATGAAGTGCATTCAGGAGTATGTGGACCTCACATGAACGGGTATGTCCTTGCAAAGAAAAACCTCAGGGCGGGTTATTATTGGATGACCATAAAAAAAGATTGTTTTAGTTTCGTCAAAAAATGCCATCTATGTTAAATGCACGGTGACCTGATTCATGCACCGCCTTCAGACTTACATCCTATGTCAGCACCTTGGCCGTATGTTGTTTGGGGCATGGATGTTATTAGGCCAATCGAGCCAAAAGCTTTAAATGGACACAGACTCATCCTGGTGGCCATTGATTATTTCACAAAGTGGGTCGAAGCAGTCACTTTCAAAGTCCTCACCAAGAAAGAAGTGGTGGACTTTGTACATTCCAACATTATTTGTCATTTTGGTATTCCTAAAACTATCATTACAGACGATGCTGCAAATCTGAACAGCCACTTGATGAGGGAGGTATGTGAACAATTTATAATTATGCTTCGTAATTCTACCCTTTATCGGCCCAAAGCTAATGGCGCTATTGAAGCTGCAAACAAGAACATCAACAAGATCCCCAGGAAAATGATTCAAGGTTCCAGACAATGACATGAAAAGCTGCCTTTTGCACTATTATAATACCTCCGAAAGTCGAGGTTCCCTCTCTACGGATCATTATCAAAGCCGAGATCGAGGATGATGAATAGGTCAAGATCAGATTGGAACAATTGACTATGATTGATGAAAGAGGATGGCCGCAGTTTTCCACGGGCAGTTGTACCAACAAAGAATGGCCCGTGCGTACAACAAGAAAGTGTGGCCCGGAAAATTTGAAGTGGGGCAACTCGTTCTAAGACGTATTCTCCTGCATCATGAAGAAGCCAAAAGAAAATTTGATCCAAATTGGAATGGTCCGTACATTATAAGAAGAGTTTTGTCTAAGGAAGCATTGTATTTGGGAGACATCGAAGGAAAAGACAACGAGACAGCTGTCAATGCAGATGCGGTCAAAAGGTTTTATGTTTGACCCGTTTCCACAGCTTTAACATGCTCTGATTGGGGTGGCGAATTACGTTTGATCCGTTTTCACAGCTTTAACATGCTCCGATTGGGATGACGAAGGTTTTCTCTCCAAATTGCAAAGGTCCGTACATTATAAGAAGAGTTTTGCCAAAGGGAGAATTGTATTTGGGAGACATCAAAGGAAATGACCCCGAGACAGCTGTCAATGCAGATGCGGTCAAAAGGTATTACGTTTGACCCGTTTTCACAGCTTTAACATGCTCCAATTGGGATGACGAAGGTTTTCTTTCCCGCTATACAAACACTATCAACCCTTTGCAAACCTTTTGAGCCGGTTCCCTTTCTTTGACCACCCTATTTGGAATCTGAAAGTTATTATGAAAAAAAGAAAATGAAAATTAAAAAAAAAGAAAATGAAAATGAAAAAAAAAGCGAAAGAAAAACAAAAAAAATCAGAAACAAAGTTCCTTAAACTACGTTTGTCTTGATTCCGTAAGGATACGTAGCCAGCCTATCTCTAAGGTTCATTCACACCAAAACAAAAATCCAAAATCCCCAAAAAGTGAAACAGGGGCAAATGTTATAATGGTTCGGCGATGGTTTCGTTTGAAAGGTTCCAAAGTTGTAGTTCAATCCAAATCCTTTTCACCCAAATCCTTTTCAAAGTCCTTCCGATCAATCAACGGGAATTTTCAAATATTGGAGGATACAACCACTTGGATCTGATAAAACCAAATTAGAGAAATAAAATGATAGAGTCTTATTGGTGAAAACCCTCGCGAGCATCGTAAGGCGATGGTAAGAAAAGAAATTAAAATGAGAGAGTCTTGTTAATTAAAACTCGCAAAGAGCGCTATAAGGCGATAATGAGAACAGAAATAAGAGACGTTAGTTGGTGAAAACCCGCAAAGGGCGCCTTTGATCGAAAAGAGGATGCTCACAGTCACTGGCATCGACACAGTCCTGAGCAAGGTTTCGAGGTAAAATTTGTGATAAATTTCAGAGAGTAAGACATTTTACACTGATTAGGCATCCAGTCCAAAAGGCATGTCATGTTCATTAAAGTCCGCATATACTGCAGATAAGTCCTTCTTTCTTTTCCCTGAAAGGGATACCTTTTGTCTAAATTCATTGTCCATTCCGTTGTTTGTTTTTCTTTGAATCCATTACGGTCTAACTCTGTTCCGAAAGTAAGACAAAGAAGGGATGGTAAGACTGATTTACAGGGTTCTTATTTGATACAAGCTAATATGCGAAAAGGGCACCCGGCCTCAGCAAGGGCATCAAGTCAACCCCAATTGGCCACAGTGGCTGATGCTTTGAAATCAAAAACTCTCGAAAGAAGATTAAAGTGCCTATAAGAGCTAAATGAAGTTGAAAAGGTTGAGTCCCAGGCGACTAACCGCCTTGGAAAGGTTTGAAAATGTCACGACTCAATTCTGATTTAGGCCGTGATGGCGCCCAACACAGTTGCTTGGCAAGCCAACAGCGAAAAATCTAGTGATTTCTATTTTTAATAAGTTTTTCAAACAGTTAACTTTCCTTAATTAAAAAATTTAATGACTAACGAATGGTAAAGTAATCAAAACAAAAGCAACTAAATGAAATCATGACATTAGAATTACAATCCAAAATCATAAGTCCACTAGTGTGTGCAGGACCCCGGTATCACAAGTGTATTCGCATTCTAGTAGAATATACAAAAGAGTACTAGTCTACTGTCTAAAATTGTTAAATCCCACCTTTTCGTACGTTAAAGTTCGTCGTAAGTTAATCGACGTAAGTTCCGGGATGAGATTATTTTGGGATTATAGGTATTATGTTATTTCAAACAAATGATAAGTAAATTCATGAAGGTGAGAGGGTAAGCAAATCGAAGAAAATAAATTCCGTCAAAGTTTGTCAATTTGGGATAAAATACGGTCTGAGCTATGATATCCGGTACTTACGGACTAGTACCATACAAGGTACCCCATGACAATGATAGTGAGGTGTATAAGGTGTGTCAAAAATTAGCAGTATTTTAAGTAATTTGAGATAATTCTTAATTATGTGGTTAATTTGTTAATTATTGAATTAGTGGGAGATTACCAAGTTAATTAAGAAATTGATAATTAATTAAGATTTTGGAAAATTCTTGAATCTTGAACATTACGTGGCAGCCAAATAAAGCCCAAGGATGACTCTTCACTTATATATGCTATGTGGCATATTTTTAGAAGAATTAGTGGCCACAAGGATTATTATACATAAGTTTGCAAAGAAAGGCTTTCACTATCCAAAGCTTACGGACAATGCTTTCACTATCCAAGAATCTATTGTTGTTGCAATGTCTTGTCTCTTGTTGGGTTCATAATCATCCTATAAGCACTTCATACTTTTTCTATGGGAACCCCTCCACAAGAAAATCAATAGTAGTTCCCCATCCAAAATTTTCATCGGAGTAATTCTGTACATGCGGATTGCTTCAAGCTTTTCATACGACATGTTCCATATTTTGTCGCAATTAACGTGTGTTAGAGGACTGTCAAGAGAATTGACTCAGGTATATTAAGGCTATCCCTTATTTCTTTCGGCATGATCCATAGGACGCTAACGAAATGAGCAAATGCACAACTTTCATACATGACTCTATTCATAGGAATATATGAGATGCTTATGTTCTTGATTCCCCATGTGTCATATTATTCTATCATCTGTTCATGGGTCTCAGAAAATACGTAAGTTGATAAAGTTTATTTCATGACATTAATTAGAGGCATAATGGACTTATGAAATTCCGAAAGATTTTATTAACATACTTCTCAGGCATTGCGTTCATTGACCCATGACCAGATGGCGTTGTATACGCGTATATATGTATGTATATATAAATATATCTGGAATATGGGAAAAGGTTACGGCGTTATATATGCACCACCACCTGATCAGCTGGTATACGTTGATGATTTGCCCACAGTGGCCGACATGATATGATGGGATGCCCTCAGAGGCTTGATGATGTTATGAACGCATATACCCATGAATGGTATGACATTTATACGCATATGCATGACATTATTATGTTAAATGATTCAGAGAGCTATTCGGATATATATGTTGAGTCTTTTACTCCATGTTTCTCTCATGTCTATTGTTTACTGATTTTCATTCCTTACATACTCGGTACATTATTTGTACTGACGTCCTTTTTGTCTGGGGACGCTGCATTTCATGCCCGCAGGTCCCGATAGACAGGTCGAGAGATCTCCAAGTAGGCAATCAGCTCTGCGGAAGATGTTGGTGCGCTCCATTTGCTCTGGAGTGGCTTGTTTTGTCAGTATGATTTGGACGTGTATTGTTTAGTATGGCAGGGCCCTATCCCGGCCTTTATGGTATTTATCTACTCTTAGAGGCTTGTAGACATATGTCATGTACGTAAAAGATTGTATGGCCTTGTCGGCTTATGTTTAGTGTACGAGTGATCAATTTTGCCTTATAGGCCCGTATGTCTTATGTATAAGTTGGCATTACATGTTTAATTCTAGCAATCCTATGGCAGCCCTTCCGCCTCATTTACCTATAATAGTGTGATACAAGAGATACATTACGTTGGTACCCGGTTGAGTAAGGTACCGGGTGCCATCGCGGCCCATCGGTTTGGGTCGTGACAGAGGTGGTATCAGAGCAGTTTTGTCCTAGCGAGTCTACAAGCCGTGTCTAGTAGAGTCTTTTTTATGGCTTTGTCATGAACCACACTTATAAGCAGGAGACTACAGGGCATTTAGGACTGTCACTCTTTCTTCTTACTCTAGATCGTGTGGTAGCGCTCAGTTGTAAGAACTCAATTTCCTAAACTCTATCTTATTCGTAATACGACGATGCCTACATTCAGAAAGACGGTCCGTAAGAGATATAGCTGTGGAAGTGTTGAAGTCAGAGGAAATCGATTTTGCATCATGCTTATAATGAGAAAATGTGAGGTCTTCAGTAGACCATGCGTGTACTAAACGGTGCAAGATTCTTGATAAGGAGTTTTAAGGCAATAATTCTTATCCACTCTTACGGTAAAAAGGAATAACAGAATCGGAAGGTAGACACAAGTTTCAACAAGTAAAAGAACAAGGTGAAGAAGGGTACGAGGTACACAGTTAATAAATATTATCATTATTTACCATTCAGGAAGGGAGATATAAGCATTTTGAGTTACCTTCAACAGTGATAGATTTACGTTCAATCGGCCACCCCGATCTCAGTTATGCCCTATGGGAGCTAACAGATATAGTTTAAGAGAAGTACGGGTTATTAGGATCCAGCTGGGGTTATAGTAACCCAAAATAGTGGATGGATTAGTAGAGTTAGTTGACATTTCCGAAGGATAGTACAAACATGATAATGGATTTCCTTGTGAGACACCTCGATGGTGCATCCTAAAATAGTACAACTAGATATGAGTACTACAAAGATAAGCACTGGAAGCCTGGAAAGGATATATATTACCTTAGTGTGGCTTCCATCCCTGGTAGAAAGAGAATATTATGCAATTTGAGGAGCCAATGGATGGAGAAAGAGTGGCTAAAAGCAAAAGAATGTTTTGCTCGAGTTTTTAGAATAAAGTGATAGACAGAAATGTTAGCAGGAAAGGAAGAAGAGAGTTAATGAAGCAGTATGAGTAAAATGTGGTACATGGATGACAACGGAAGATAAAAAAAATGATAGTATTACAGAGTCTATAGTCAAGTGAAGGGAAAAACGAGATAAGTTCGCAAGAAATAAGTTCGCAACTCTAACGCGATTACCAAAAGGAAAAGCTAGACCCCAAAGTAATAGAAATCAGTATGGACTGGTGAATAAGATAAACTAAACATGAATAGGGACTGAGTAATAGTCGGCATCATGAGATTTTAAGAGATTGCATTCCGGCGATAATAGAATGGACGACAGAAGAATAACCTTTAAAGGTCATTTAGGAGGACGCTTTCCTAAAGCAAAAAATGTGAACAAAGTTAAGCTTAAGGGACTGTGTGTGCCAGTTACACTAAGTGTCACCCTCGTGAGTAAGCAATTTCGTTATCCTTGGTGCAGAAGGATTACCGGAATGCGAGTAAGGATCATCAATGATGTGAAAAAGACGACAAAGATAAAGAGGTAAAACATCTATAGGTAGATCGTCGTAGCTATAAATCTTAGTACTCCCCTAAAGGGGGGAATATAGAGTGATATGGCATTAAGTCAGAATTAAGTGGTTCTGGTAACTATGGAATGGTAAAGGACGAATGCGATAAAAATGAGAAAGGGATGAGATTGCACTCATTCAAATCCTATAGATATGCTACGATTCCAGAATATTATGCAAACACGACGTCAAGGAGAGGAAGTAAGGTTTCCTGCCCGAGATGTTATTGACAGATAAGGAACCAGTGCGAGACATAAGTTAAGACAAAAGAAATAATCCAAGAAAGATTACGCGGAATATTGATATGAGAATGGGCCAATGAGTAGTTAGTAATTGATTCAGGAAGAGCCTAGTTATGGCTAGACAAGGGGATATAGACAATCAACAGATCGTGCAAGATAAACATAGTGAACCCCAACATGGTGAATTCAGCCTCGCAGTTATAACATAGTAATACTTGAGAAATATTCAGATAGGAATTGGGGTAGTTAATGGTACCGTATGAGTGTTTAGGAAATAAAAGAGAGTGTCACCGGAAAGATAGTCAAAATATCAGTTCAGAAGCAACACTACAAGCACAAGGGCGTGGAGGTAAGTAACTACGGATAATAATAGGCAAGGAAGAACATCAAAAAAAAATTCCTTTAAGTATACGTTGTAATAAGCTCACGGCTTTACAAGAATCAGAGGGTCCTTCCTAAGTACTACCATTAAAGACTAGCTGAGGAAATAAGGAAGAAGGCTTCAACCAAAGCATAGTGATCTAAAGAGGAAATGGTTATGTAACAACAGTCTCACTACAAAATTGTATGCACTCCAAAAGAAAGTGGCACCTACCATGGATACTGAGCGGGGAGTAAAACCAAAAGTAATATTTGAGACTGTATGAGTTGCACAAAAACTTCAGCATGCGTGAGAACTCAGATAAGCTAAGTATGCACGCAAAGTGGGAAAAAAGACCAGTAAAAGCAATTGCTTACGTTTGAAGAAAGCTGAAATAGAACGAAAGGAATTATTCGATTAATGATCAGCCGTAGAAGACTTCGGTATAAGTTAAAAGGAGGAATTGGGTCCAGGTCAAAGACAAAGGATTGCATCATTAGAAGACTGTATCATGGTTTTCCATAGCATCCGTAAAAGGGTAAAGTAATAACTAAATGCCATGAGCCACAGATCGGAAGATAGCTTAAGCCTACATAAAGCCTAATCAAAAGCAAGAGGAAACTAAAGAGTTACATCAACTAAGTAAATTAGGAGTCTGCTTATTGGACCCAAAAAGTTACAGACATCATGATTGAGAACATTGCAGAATTACTATTAATATCAGAGGTACAAGAGAGATAGTACAATAGCCATATTCTATAACGACTCTATAATAAAGCCAGTTAGAAGTGTCCCAAACTCATAAGAAGTTAGTATGAAGCTCTCATGAAAATGTGTAAAGATGTGCATGTATTATAATAGAAGTTCAAGACTTGGATGTGAATTACACCTATGTAGAGGGGAGGTCATGAAAGAGATAGAAGATGTGATGTGAGATTTTAAGGTAAGTAAGGTAAAGGTACGAGATACTCAAAAGCAGAAGGTTGAGGACAATCTATACTTCGGATAGAAGGCTAGAAGCGCGGGGATGCAATATACAGGAATGATAGCGGCATCGTCAGTGGCATATCTTCCAGCCTATGGTTTCTAGGTACCGAGAAATCTAGCCAAGAGAGTGAAGAATAGTTAGAGACGATGTGATGTCTCGCTTGATGTTCTGGAATAACATAAGGGAATCTATGGTACAAGCAAGTTGAAGAAAAGTTGCGAATAATATAAATAGATACGTAGAGGTCACAAGCTAAAGTACAGTGAAATGACGAGGTTATATGACAGGAAGGATGAGAAAGGGTGAGTAAGAAGGTGACTAGAATGGATAAGTCCTCGAGAGTAAGCCCATGAAAACAAGAGAGCTAATGGTTTCTCTAAGTTATAGAAAGTTCAGTATAGCCCGAATGAACTCAAGGGAATCTAAGACTAATAGCATCTAGAATGGAATGAGGGTGTGATTGTGATACAAAGGATGACGTTTGGGCCTTCGATTGAGTAATGACTTGAAGAGGATTTCATGAGTTGTACAGGATTAAAATATCCATCTAAGGTGATTCATATTGGGATGCTATAAAATACGGTTAAGGTAGTACAGTATCACCCCCTAGGTGGATCAATCTAATTACTCCAAATGTCCCTGATGAGACGTGAGGCCTAGCGACAGTGTTACATAAGAGATCAAGTTATCATTGGTAGATGATAGATAAACATTAAGGTGAATCAACAGTGGATGGACAAAAGTCATAAAGTATGAGGTGATATTAGGCCGTCATTTATAAGATGAACAAGTAATGAGGAAGCATTAAAGGACTTAGATTTATACATATGGGATAAGTAACGAAAGTAACCTAGAGTTCGGTAGCAGACCTAAGTAATGATAAATCGGAGTAAGAGTTATGGTATAGTATGACAAACCGATGCAGTAAAGTCATACGAATGGATAAGCGGATCTATGAAATAAGGTATAACAATATTTGGAAGTTCAACAAAGTACCGAGCGAAGAACTTCAATATACCTATAGATGCTCAGAGGGACATTTTATCAAGCTCTGTATATGTTCCCAAAGTGAGGCCTAGAGATTGGCTAGAAGTCGGAGGGAAGAGTCGCATAGGCGTACATACAAGGAAAAAGTGGTTCAGGCTGCATGATAGCAGGCAACAACAGTTACCAGATTGGAAAGATTCCGACCGCAAGTGGTGGTGTGAGAAAGACGCCTAAAGGGGGAAATGCCCTGGCCATTGAATTTATTCACAAAAACAGTTGCCTAGATTGAAGGAAGAGTACTAAAGTATTCGGAAGAACCATAAGTTATGAAAATGATAAGTGCATCAGTCAACATTCGAGGACGAATGTTCCAAAGGGGGGATTGATGTTACATCCTGCATTTTCGTACCTTAAAGTTCGTTGTAAGTTAATCGACATAAGTTCGGGAATGAGATTACTTTGGGAGTATAAGTATTATGTTATTTCAAACAAGTGATAAGTAAATTCGTGAAGGTGAGAGGGTAAGCAAATCCAAGAAAATAAATTTCGTCGAACTTTATCAATTTGGGATAAAATACGGTTCGAGCTATGATATTCGGTACTTACGGACTAGTACCATACAAGGTACCCCATGACAATGATAGTGAGGTGTATAAGGTGTGCTAAAAATTAGTAGTATTTTAAGTAATTTGAGATAATTCATAATTATGTGGTTATTATTGGATTAGTGGGAGATTACCAAGTTAATTAAGAAATTGGTAATTAATTAAGATTTTGGATAATTCTTGAACCTTGAACATTATGTGGCAGCCACATAAAGCCCAAGGATGTCTCTTCACTTATTATATATGCTATGTGGCATATTTTTAGAAGAATTAGTGGCCACAAGAATTATTATAATAAGTTTGCAAAGAAAGGCTTTCACTATCCTAAGCTTACGGACAAAGCTTTCACTATCCAAGAATCTATTGTTGTTGCAATGTCTTATCTCTTATTGGTGTTCATAATCATCCTATAAACACTTCATACTCTTGCTATGGAAACCCCTCCACATTAAAATCAATAGTAGTTCCCCATCCAAAATTTTCATCTGAGTAATTTTGTACTTGCGGATTGCTTCAAGCTTTTCATACGACTTGTTCCGTATTTTGTTGCAATTAATGTGTGTTAGAGGACTGTCAAAAGAATCGACTCAGGTATGTTAAGGCTATTCCTTATTTCTCTTGGCATGATCCATACGACGCAAACGAAACGAGCAAATACGCAATTTCCATACATGACTCTATTCATAGAAATATTAGAGATGCTTATGTTCTTGATTCCCCATGTGTCATATTATTCTATCATCTGTTCATGGGTCTCAGAAAATATGTAAGTTGATAAAGTTTATTTCATGATATTAATCTGAGGCATAATGGTCTTATGACATTCCGAAAGATTTTATTAACTACTTCTCATGCATTGCATTCATTTACATGTGCATTGACCCATGACCAGATGGCGTTATATACGCGTATATATGTATGTATATATATATGTATATGGAATATGGAAAAAGGTTACGACGTTATATACGCAGCACCACCTGATCAGCTAGTATACATTGATGATTTGCCCATAGTGGCCGAGATGATATGATGTGATGCCCTCACAGCTATTCATATATACATGTTGAGTCTTTTACTCCATGTTTCTCTCATGTCTATTGTTTACTGATTTTTATTTCTTATATACTCGGTACATTATTTGTACTGACGTGCCTTTTCCCTGGGGATGCTGCGTTTCATGAACGCGGTCCCGATAGACAGGTCGAGAGTCCTCCAAGTAGGCTATCAGCTCTGCGGAAGATGTTGGTACGCTCTATTTGCTCCGGAGTCGCTTCTTTCGTCAGTATGATTTGGACGTGTATTGTTTAGTATGGCGGGGCCCTATCCCTGCCTTTCTGGTATTTATCTACTCTTAGAGGCTTGTATACATATGTCATGTACGTAAACGATTGTATGGCCTTGTCGGCCTATGTTGAGTGTACGAGTGATCATTTTGGCCTTATAGGCCCGTATGTCTTATGCATAAGTTGGCATTACATGTTTTATTCTAGCTATCCTACGTCAGCCCTTCCGCCTCATTTACCTATAATAGTGTGATACGGGAGATACGTTACGTTGGTACCCGATTGAGTAAGGTACCCGGTTCCCGTCGCGGCCAATTGGTTTTGGTCATGACAGAAATGAAATAGACAGAAAATATAACAAAAGGGAGACTTCGGCTGTTGTATTACGGCTCGGAAGGGCGCTCACCGTAAATCTCGTAGCAGGTATCAAACGTGCGCGCCAGACTGATAACCAGATGTACCTTCCTCTGATCCTCTAAAATTAAGTACAGAAGTATAGTATGAGTACATAAACAATATGTACCCAGTAAGTATCCAGTCTAACCTCAAAGAAGTAGTGACGAGGGGTCGACTTTGACACTTACTATGGGCTAACAATAATGTATTAAAATTTTATACTAGGCATGGATTTCATAATAAATGCTGAAAGCCCAATAACATAAAATAATAAATTCTTCTATCAAAAAAATTAAATACCAAGTTTAGTTTCATCATTAACATCTTGCATTTCAAGACATTTAAGCAACATAAATTAGGAATAGTTCCAAAGAATTATCATGCGCAGATTATGCCGAGGTCGTACGACCTGATCCAACATAATATTTAAACTGTGCACCGCCGAGGGTGGAAGGGCACGAACCATAGATGCATCTATCTGCTATCGAGGCGCTCGGCCCACTCCAAAAGTAAGTGAATTTAACCTTTTAAAACTCTTTTATCAAATCCCAACATAACTTCAACAGTTAAGTTAACAGGTAGGGGCGCAAACATTTCAAGTATACCATGATACGGGTAATAGATTAGCGGGACAATAGCATAATTAGTAGCTATGTACGGACACTCGTCACCTAGTACGTAGGTAGTCCCCACAAATAGGTACATATATTCAATTAATTTACCTATGGGGTTAATTCCGTCTTACAAGGTTATAAAAGAGACCTCGCCTCAAAGCCTACTTCCGGGTTCAAGATAGTGCCAAAACCCTCAATTTGGTGCGAATCAACCCAAAACTAATCAAATAGTATATAAACTAATCAATACATGCTCAAAAGTTCATATTTCAACAATTTAATAGGTTACCCAACCCTAAATGTAAGATTCTTAAAGTTTACCCCCAGGCCCACATGCCCGGATTCCGAATATTTTCGAAGAAAGTTATTACTCATAACCCCATGAACTCAAATATATTATTTTTACTAAATTGTATAACCAATTTTGCGATCCAATCTCATTTTAATAAAAAACCTAGGTTTTCATCTAAACTCTTGATTTTCACCAATTTTTACATGTTAATATACCCATAATCTATGTATTTAACTCATGTTGTGTAGAAATTACTTACCTCAAAGTGTTAGGTGAAAACCCTCTTCCAAAAGCTCCAAAAATCGCCCAAGAGATGAAGGAAAATGAAATAAATGGTCTAAGTCCCGATTAAATGAGCTGGGCACAGGCTTCTTATGTCGCATTTGTGACACCGGTTTGCAAATGCGACAAATCTCTCGCAAATGCGAACCCTAGGCTTCAGCTGCTAAGGTCGCAAATGCGAACACTGCTGAGGTCGCAAATGCGGCTCAGGTGTCGCAAATGCGAACACTGCCCTAGGTCAAACTTCTTCGCAACTGCAAAGCTCTTCTCACAAATGCGAGGCTCACAAATGCGAACAATTTATCGCATTTGCGAGACCTGCACCACCAGCAATAAACACCAGAAAACTGGAGTGTTTTCTCACCCTTCCGAACGTCCGAAACTCACCCGAGCCCTCGAGGCTCCACACCAATCACCCACACAAGTCTAAAACCATCATATAAGCTTGCTCGCGTGATCGTAACACCGAAATAACATCAAAAACCATGAATCCGATGCCAAAACGCATGAATTAACTCATGAACTCAAAAACTTCTAATAACACTTCCGCGCGTCCGATTCCTATCAAATCAACTCGGAATGATGCGAAATTTTGCGTGAAAGACTTAAGTAACATTACAGACCTACTCCAACTTCCGGAACTGGAATCCGAACCCAATATGAAAAAGTTCACCCTCGGCCAAACTTTCCAAAACTTCAAATTTCTAACTTTCACCAAATGACCCCGAAACGACCTGCGAACCTCTGAATCCACTTCCGGACTCGCTCCCAAGTATAGAGTCACCATATGGAGCTATTCCCAGGCTCAGAATCCCAAACGGACGTCTAAAATGTAAAAATCCATTTCAACCCAAACTTATAGAATTTGCTCAAAATGCCAACTTTCACTATTAGGCGCTGAAACGCTCCCTAGTCGTGCAAAACCCGATCCGAACATACGCCCAAGTTCGAAATCATCATACAAACCTAGTGGAACCGTCAAATCCCGATTCCGAGGTTGTTTACTCAAAATCTTGACCGAAGTCAAATTTAGCTTTTTAAGCCAACCTTAAGGAACCAAGTGTTACGATTTCAACCCAAACCCTTCCAAATCCCAAACTATCCATCCACGCAAGTCATAAAATAGCAAAAGCACATTCAAAAAGTCTTATTTAGGGGAACGAGATTCTAGAAAGCGAAATAACCGGCCAGGTCATTACATTCTCCACCTCTTACATAAACGTTCATCCTCGAACGGGTTTCGAATTATACCTGGAGTGCTGAATAAGTGTGGATCTGATCCGCATGTCCTCCACGGACTCCGAAGTAGCCTCCTTGATTGGTTGGCCCCTCCACTGAACCTTTACCGTGGAAATCCTCTTGGATCTCAACTAGCGATCCTATCTAGCAACAACGGCAACTGGCTGCTCCTCATAACCCAGGCTCTCATCTAGCTGAATAGTGCTAAAGTCTAACATATGTGATAGGTCGGTGTGATACCTCCGGAGCATAGACACGTGAAAATCCGGATGAACTCCTGATAGGCTGGGAGGTAAAGCAAGCTCATAAGCAACCTCCCCAACTCGCCTCAACAACTCAACTGGGCCTATAAACCTTGGGCTCAGCTTTTCCTTCTTCCCGAATCTCATAATACCCTTCATTGGCGAGAACTTCAAGGGAACATTCTCGCTTACCATAAATGATACATCACGCACCTTCTGGTCCGCGTAAATCTTCTTCCTAAACTGTGCTGTACGAAGTCGCTCGTGAATCAACTTCACCTTTTCCAGGCATCCTTCACCAAATCAGTACCATACAGCTTAGCCTCGCCCCACTCGATGGGAGAACGACATCGCCGACCATATAGAGCCTCAAATGGAGCCATCTCGATGCAGGACTGATAACTGTTGTTGTAAGCAAACTTGGCCAAAGGTAAGAATCGGTCCCACTGCCCTCCAAAGTCAATCACACATGCTCAGAGCATATCGTCCGGGATCTAAACTGTCTACTCCGAAGTCCCTCCAGCTTGTCTGGTTAACCGGGCTACCTATTCAAAGCTGCCCGTATGTCTGTGGATGAAATGTTGTGCTGAGCTCTACATGGGTTCCCAACTCACTCTACACGACTCTCCAAAAATGCGAAGTAAACTGAGGCCCTCTATCTGATATGATGGAAATGGGTACGTCATGAACCAAACTATCTCCTGAATATAAATCTTGGCCAACCTCTCTAAAGTATACGTAGTCACAACCGGAATGAAATTTGCCAACTTGGTCAACCTGTTGACAATGACCCAAACTGCATCAAACTTCCGCAAGGTCCGCAGCAACCCAACTATGAAGTCCATAGTAATTCGCTCCCACTTCCACTCCGGTATAGTCATCTGCTGGAGTAGGACACCTGGCCTCTGCTACTCATACTTAACGTGCGGGCAATTTAGGCACCTAGATACATACTCAAATATGTATTTCTTCATCCGCCCCCATCAAAAATGCTGCCTCAGGTCACGATACATCTTCGTAGCACCGGGATGAATGGAATACAGAGAACTGCGTGCCTCCTCTACAATCCTCCCTCTCAAGCCATCGACATTAGGAACACATAGACGACCCTGGAGTCGTAGAACACCATCCTCCCTGATAGAAACCTCCTTGGCACCACCCTGTAATACCGTCTCTATGAGGACCATCAAATGCGGATCATCAACTGGCGAGCCTGCTCCAATTGTGAATACTGAGCAACAACGCATGCAAGAACTCGGCCAGGCTCTGAAATGTCCAACCTCAAAAGTCTGTTAGCCAAAGACTGAATGTCTAAAGCTAGTGGCCTCTCCTCTGCTGTACTTAATGCCATGCTACCCATACTCTCTGCCTTTCTGCTCAAGGCATCCGCGATTACATTCGCCTTGCCCGGATGATAAAGAATGGTGATGTCATAGTCCTTTAGTAACTCAAGCCATCTGCGCTGCCTCAGATTGAGATCCCTCTGCTTGAACAAATGTTGTAAGCTGCGATGATTAGTGTAAACCTCACATGACACCCAATAAAGTGAATGCCTCCAGATCTTAAGAGCATGAATGATCGCGACTAATTCTAGATCATGCACAGGGTAATTCTTCTCATGGATCTTCAGCTGACGTGAAACATACGCAATAACTCTCCCCTCCTGCATCAGTACACATCCCAAACCGACGCGTGAAGCATTGCAATACACCGTATACATCCCTGAACCGGAAGGCAACACTAGAACCGGTGTTGTAGTCTAAGCTGTATTAAGCTTCTGAAATCTCGACTCACAATCATCGGACCAACGGAATGGAGGACCCTTCTAGGTCAATCTTAACAAAGGTGCTGCAATGGATGAAAAGCCCTCCACAAACCGGCGATAATAACCTGCTAACCCCAGAAAACTCCTAATCTCAGTTGCCGAAGTGGGACGAGGACAACTCTGAACTGCCTCAATCTTCTTGGGGTCCACCTTAATACCCTCTCCTGATACGACATGCCCCAAGAATGCCATAGAATCTAGTCAAAACTCACACATGGAGAACATAGTATATAGCTTCTGTTCTCGCAAGGTCTAGAGCACCACTCTCGGATGCTGCTCTTGCTCCTCCATACTACGCAAGTAGATCAGGATGTCATCAATGAAGACAATGACAAACGAATCAATATAAGGCCTGAAAGCCGTTTTCATCAAATCCATAAATGCCGCTGGGGCATTAGTCAAGCTGAAAGACATCATCAAAAATTGATAATGACCATATCTAGTACGCAAAGCAGTCTTTGGAACATTCGAGTCCTGAATCTTCAACTGATGGTACCCTGATCTCAAGTCAATCTTAGAGAACACCCTAGCGCCCTGCAACTGGTCAAACAAATCATCGATACGCGACATCGTGTACTTGTTCTTGATGGTAACTTTGTTCGACTGGCGGTAATCAATGCACATTCGCATAGTCCCATCTTTCTTCTTCACAAATAACACCGTTGCACACCAAGGCCATACACTTGGTCTAACAAACCTCTTTGCTAAAAACTCCTCAAGATGCTCCTTCAACTCTTTCGAAGTCGTACAGTACGGTGGGATGGATACATGCTAGGTACCTGGAGCTAAATCAATACAGAAATCAATGTCACGATCTGTTAGCATGCCTGGAAGATCAGAAGGAAACACATAGGTGAACTCTCACACTATTGGTATTGAATCAATTGCTGGAGACTCTGTGGTAGTATCCCGATCATAAGCTAGATAAGCCAAACAACCCTTCTCAACCATGTGTCGACCTTTCATAAAAGAGATAACCCGACTAGATGTACTAACAGACGAACCCTTCCATTCTAATCTAGGCAACTCTGGCATCGCTAAGGTAACGGTCTTAGCATGGCAATCAGGGATGGCATGATATGGGAATAACCAGTCCATGCCCAAGATGACCTCAAAGTCGGTCATATCAGGCAATAGAAGGTCCGCTCTAGTCTCCTAGCCATAGAATGTGACCACATAGGACAGATAGATCCGATCCACAACTATAGTATCGCCCACAGGAGTGGACACATAAACAGGAGTAGCCAAGGACTCACGAGGAATATCCAAGAAATGAGCAAATAGAGATGACATGTACGAATAGGTAGACCCTAGATCAAATAAAACCAAAGCATTCCTGCCGCAGATAGAAATAATACATGTGATCGCGGCATTTATGACCACTACATCTGGTCTGGCCGGGAAGGCGTAGAACATGGCTGGAGCACCGGTTAGCTGGCCTTCGCCTGACTGAACAATAACTGGCTGTACTCCCTCTGCGTGGCCTCCACCCCTAGGTAGGCCCCTACCCGCCTCCCCTCCGCCTCTGGGCGGCCGGACGGTTGGTGCTGTAATATTTCCGCACATGACTGAGATCTCCAAAACTCGAAACAACCTCTCGGTGTGGTGATCTGCTACCCTGAAGTCTGACCTTGATGGCCTAAAGACCCACTGGAAGAACCTTGAATAGCTTGTGGGCGGTGTAAACTCTCGGTCATGACACTGAAATAAGAGCTGGAAGAACCTTGGTGGCTTGAGTACCCACTAGAAGAACCCTGAATAGCTGGTGGGTAGTAAGAGCTCTCTGGCATGGCGTTGAAATAAGGTCGCGTTGGAGAACCCCGAGGAGGTTGTGGTGCTGGATATGTGGGCCTGCTAGGCTGACCCCTCCTAAACTAACCTTGGCCCTCAGCCGGGGAACATCTAAACTCTCCAGAATAACGGACCCTCTTGTCCCTCTACATGTTCTCTCTACCTCTCAAAAGGTAATCCTCAATCCTCCAAGATATCTCCACTTTAGCTGACAAGAAGTCCCCATCTCAACCTCCTAGGCCATAGTAGCCCGAATACCTGAGTGCAACCCTGCAATAAACCTCTGCACTTTGTCTGCATCGGTAGGGAGTATCATAAGTTCATGACATGATAACTCAGAGAATCTCGCCTCATAGTCAGTCACATACATCTGACCCTACTGGAGCTGCTCAAATGGAAACCACAACTTTTCTGTCTAAGAGGGTGGAATATAACTGTCCAAGAATAGGTGTTTGAACTAGTCCCAAGTCATGGGAGGAGAACCTGCTAGTCTTCCAAGAAGATAAGGCCGCCACCACCTACGGGCCCTGCCCTCCAACTGGAAAGTAGTGAAATCCTCCCATGGGATTCCAATATCCTCATATTTTGCAGTCTGTCCCTGCAACTATCAATGAAGTCCTGGGATCCTCATGTCGCTCACTCTCAAAGACAGGAGGGTGTAGCCTAGTAGGTCTGTCCAATAGCTTCTGCGGCTCGCCGGCCACGGCTGGTCTAGGCTCAGGTGCAGCTGCTGCAACTGGTTGGACTCCATCCATGGGTAGTAGGGGTCGGTGCTCCCCCTCCCGCCTGATATGTGGCTGGGTCTACTGGAAATAAACCAGCCAGAGTCGTAGTGTCCATGAATCGCAGCATACGGCCCATGACCTCCTGATAGCTTGGGGCTGACATGAAATCCATAGGGGCTGGCTTTGCTGCGGGCACCTCACCGTTCTCCTCAACGATGGGATCCTCTACTGGATCCGCTGGTAGTGCAATAGGGGTAGCTCTGGGGCATCCCCGTCCTCTACCTTGGGCTGGTGCCCTCCCCCAGCCTCTACCTCAACCTCTAGCAACAGGGGGAGCAACTCCTCCTAGGTTCGGAACATCTACCGTGCGTGTTGTCACTATCTATGAGAGAATAAAAGAAAGAAACTTAGCATACCGTCAACTGCACGATAGGAGATGAATAGGGAGTAGTTTCCTTAAACCCTATAGCCTCTCGAAGATAAGTACAGACGTCTCTGCACTGATCCATAAGACTCTATTAGGTTTTCCCATAACTTGTGAGACCTACGTGAACCTAGTGGTCAGATACCATGTTATCATGACCCAATTCTAATTTATGTTGTGATGGCGCTAAGCACCGTTGCTAGGCAAGCCAACAGTGAAAAATCTAGTGATTTCAATTTTTAATAAGTTTTTCAAACAGTTAACTTCCCTTAATTTGAAGAATTTAATGAATAATGAACAGTAAAGTAATCAAAACAAAAGCAACTAAATGATATCATGATAGTAGAATTACAACCCAAAATCATAAGTCCACTAGTGTGTGCCAGGACCCGGTGTCACAAGTGTATGGGCATTCTAGTAGAATATACAAAAGAATACTAGTCTACTGTCTGAAATGAAATAGATAGAAAATATAACAAAAGGGAGACTTCGGCTATTGCAGTACAGCTCGGAAGGGCAGCTCACCTTAAATGTTGTAACGGGGATCAAATGTGCGCGCTGGACTGGTAACCAGATGTACTTGCCTCAGATCCACCACAATTAAGTATAAAAGTATAACATGAGTACATAAACAACATGTACCCAGTAAGTATTCAGAGCAACCTCGAAGAAGTAGTGACGAGGGGTTGAGATTGACACTTACTATGGGCTAACAATAATGTATTAAAATTTTATACTAGGCATGGATTTCTTAATAAATACCGAAAGCTCAATAACAGGAAATAATAAATTCTTCTATCACAAATATTAAGTTCCAAGTTTAGTTTCATCATTTAACAGCTTGTATTTCAATACATATAAGCAATATCAATTAGGAATAGTTCTAAAGAACGATCATGCACAAATCATGCCGAGGTTGTACGATCCGATCCAACAAAATATTTAAACTGTGCACTACCGAGGGTCAAACAACATGAACCTTAGATGCATCTATCTGCTACCGAGGCGCTCGGCATGTTCCACAAATAGTTACAGGCCCAAATAAAACACAAATTTGCATTTACTGTCAAGTGTACCATTTACAACTTCAAGTAAGTGAATTTAACCATTTAAAACTCTTTTATCAAATCCCAACATAACGTCAACAGTTAAGTTAACAAGTAGGGGCGCAAACATTTCAAGTATACCATGATACGGGTCATAGCATAATTAGTAGCTACGTACGTATGTAGCCCCCACAAATAGGTACACATATTCATTTAATTCACCTATGGGGTTAATTCCCTCTTACAAGGTTAGAAAAGAGACTTACCTCGCCTCAAAGCCTATTTCCCGATTCAAGATAGTGCCCAGACCCTCAATTTGGTGCCGAATCAACCCAAAACTAATGAAATAGTATATAAACTAATCAATAAATACTCAAAAGTTCGTATTTCAACCATTTAAGAGGTTACCGAACCCTAAATGTAAGATTCTTAAAATTTACCTCCGAGCCCACGTGCCCGGATTCCAGAAATTTTGAAGAAAGTTATTACCCATAACCCCATGAACTCAAATATATAATTTTTTATACTGAATTCCATAATCAATTTCATGGTCAAATCTCATTTTTATCAAAAACCTAGGTTTTCATCTAAACCCTTTAATATTTACGTGTTAATCTACCCATAATCTATGTATTTAACTCATCCTGTGTAGAAATACTTAACTCAAAGTGCTAGGTAAAAATCTTCTTCCAAAAGCTCCAAAAATCGCTCAAGAGATGAAGGAAAATGAAATAAATGGTCTATGTCCCGCATTAAATGAGCTGGGCATAGGCCTCCGATGTCGCATTTGCGACACGAGGTTCACAAATGCGACAAACCTCTCGCAAATGCGAACCCTGGGCTTCAGCTGCTAAGGTCGCTAATGTGACGAAAGTGTCACAAATGGGAACACTACTGAGGTCGCAAATGCGGCTCAGGTGTCGCAAATGGGAACACTGCCCCAGGTCGAGCTTCTTCGCAATTGCGAAGCTCTTCAATGAAATGCGAGGATCACATATGCAAACAATTTCTCGCATTTGTGAGACCTGCAACATCAGCAATAAACACCAAAAAACTGGAGTGTTTTCTCACCCTTGCGAACGTCTGAAACTCACCCGAGCCCTCAGAGCTCCACGCAAATCACCCACACAAGTCTAACAACATCATGAAACCTTTCTCACACGATCGGAACACCAAAATAACATCAAAAACCATGAATTGGACGCCAAAACGCATGAATTAACTCTTGAACTCAAAAACTTCTAAAAACACTTCTGCGCATTTGATTCCTATCAAATCAACTCTGATGACTCCAAATATTGTGTGCAAGTCTTAAATGACATTACAGACCTACTCAAACTTCTGGAAATGGAATCTGAACACGATATAAAAAATTCCACCCACAGTCAAACTTTCAAAAACTTTAAATTTCTAACTTTCGCCAGATGACCCCGAAACAACCTACGGACCTCCGAATCCACTTCCAAACGATCCCAAGTCCAGAATCACCATACAGAGCTATTTCCAGGCTCGGAATCCCAAACGAACGTCTAGAATGTAATAATCCATTTCAACCCAAACGTACGGAATTTATTCAAAATGCCAACTTTCACCATTAGGCGCCGAAACGCTCCCGGGTCATCCAAAACTTGATCCGACATACGCCCAAGTCCGAATCAGCATACGAACCTATTGGAACCGTCAAATCTCGATTCCGAGGTCGTTTACTCAAAATGTTGATCGAAGTCAAACTTAGCTTTTTAAGCCAACTTTAAGGAACCAAGTGTTTCGATTTCAACCCGAACCCTTCCAAATCTCGAACTATCCATCCCTGCAAGTCATAAAATAGTAAAAGCACATATGGAAAGTCTTATTTTGGGGAACGGATTTATAGAAAGCAAAACGACCGATCGGGTCGTTGTAGAAAAGCCAAGGATTCCCCAGTGCTTTGAAGTTAAAAATTTAAAGAAAGAGAGTCAAATTCCCACAAAGGCAAGATAAAGTTTAAAAGGTTGTCCCACATGACTAACTTTCACGGCAGAGTTTTTGAAAATCCAAGGGTTATCTAAGTCTAGAAATGAAATCGATTTTCAGGAAACAACCAGTTGAAAGTTTCATCAAAGAAGCCGGGCCGAGATCAAGTGAATGAAACAATTAAGGCCGCAAAATCAACCAATATTTCAAACTAACAAATTTTTCTTTGTTTGAAAGAAATAGGTGCAATCCAAAGGTAACCCTGTAAAAAGTAGGTGCAACCAAAGAGAAACAGCGTGGAGGCTAAAATAGCCTAGCAGCAGCAACAACTCCAAACGGGAAGTTTTCTCCAAATTCTTTCCCTGCATTTTTACTCATTCTCTTAATAAAAAGAAAAAAGAAAAGAAAGAAAGTTTAAAATCATGGTAATATAGGGTCTCCAATCCCTAGCTGCATTTGCCAACATAGGGACTCCACTCCCTAGTTGATTTCATTTTAGACATAGGGTCTCCACTCCCCGGTCTCTTTTCCAGTATAGGGTCTCCAATCCCTAGCTGCATTTTCCAACATAGGGTCTCCACTCCCTAGTTGATTTCATTTTAGGCATAGAGTCTCCACTCTCTAGTCTCTTTTCCAATATAGAGTCTCCAATTCCTAGCTGCATTTTCCAACATAGGGTCTCCACCCCCTGGTTGATTTCATTTTATACATAGGATCTCCAACCCCTAGTCTCTTTTCCAGCATAGGGTCTCCACTCCCTAATTGATTTTATTTCGGACATAGGGGCTCAACTCCCTAGTCTTTTTTCCATCAAAGGCTCTCAACTTCCTAGTTGATTGTATTTCGAACATAGGGTCTCGACTCCCTAGTCTCTTTTCCAACATAGGGTCTCCACTCCCTAGTTGATTTCATTTTAGACATAGGGCCTCCACTCCCTAGTATTTTTTACAACATAAGGTCTCCACTCCCTAGTCGATTTTATTACAGACATAGGGTCTCACTCCCTAGTCTCTTTTCCAACATAGGGTCTCCACTCCCTAGTTGATTTTATTTCAGACATAGGGTCTCCACTCCCTAGTCTCTTTTCCAACATAGGGTCTCCACTCCCTAGTTGATTTTATTTCAGACATAGGGTCTCCACTCCCTAGTTGATGTTATTTTAGACATAGGGTCTCCACTCCCTAGTCTATTTTCCAACATAGGGTCTCCACTCACTAGCTAACTTTATTTTAGATATAGGGTCTCTATTCCCTAGCCTCTTTTTCAATATAGGGTCTCCACTCCCTAATGATTTTATTTCAAACATAGGTCTCCACTCCCTAGTCTCGTTTTTTCAACATAGGGCCTCCACTCCCTAGTTGATGTTATTTTAGACATAGGGTCTCCACTTCCTACTCTATTTTCCAACATAGGGTCTCCACTCCCTAGCTAATTTTATTTTAGATATAGGGTCTCCATTCCCTAGTCTCTTTTCCAATATAGGGTCTCCACTCCCTAGTTGCTTTTATTTTTTAGACATAGGATCTCCGCTCCCTCATCTCCTTTTCCCAGGGTACACCAATCCCGACCATTTATTGCTTTCAACAATGAAGTAATATAGAGTTTTATTACAAATAACTCACAAAATTTTCCTAGTGAAAACTGGGGCATAAAAGTTTTGCTCGTTTGTTTTGTTTTGGGTGTCTGAATTGGTTTTACCTCAAGTCACAGGGGTTCGGGACGACCAAAAGAAGAAGTCTCAATCCAGATTAAAAGAAAAGAAAATAAGTGAACCCAAAATGCAGAAGCTGATGAAAAGATGTGGACATTTCCAGACATGAGTGAAGTCACGAGTATTGCATGTCCTGTTTCGATTAGAAGAAGTCATATAAGGATAAACTAAGACCTGCAGCTAGCAAGCATCAAGATTCAGATCAGAGTCTGCATGAAGAACTAGTCAGGACTCAAGATCAAGCTTCAGAAGACTCATAGATAGGAATTTTGCAACTCATAGTTGATAGGATTTTTTAGTTTCTTTTCATTTTTGATGTTGGTGTAATAAGGAGTTCAACAAACAGTAACAGTAGCAACAACAATGAAACCACAGCTTCCCAGAAGTCCCAACTACCAAAACTTCCAGAACTACACTAACTTGATTCCTTTATAGTCAAGGATATGTAGGCAACCTCCGAAGCAAGGTTTGGTCAAACTTTTTCAAAAATTCTTCCAAATGGAGTGTCAAACAGGGAAAAATTGCTCGTAGTTTCTCACTTTATCTTTTCCCGAAAGCTCTTCATGTTTCCGAGCAAAAGGGGGTAGCTGTGAGCACGTAATTTTTGCCTTGCAAAAATAACTCCTACAAAATCCACAAAAAATAAATATTTTCTAATTATTTTTAATTTTACAGAATTTGAAGGAATTTCTTGTTAATTGTTTGTTTGCATTTAGTTGCATTTTTGTGCATATTTAATATCTTAAAATCATAGAACAACAACCACAACAACAATGACCTAGTGAAATCCCACTAGTGGGGTCTGGAGAGGGTAGTGTGTACGCAGACCTTACCCCTACCCCGAGGGAGTAGAGAGGTTGTTTGCGAAAGATCCTCGGCTCAAGACAAAAAGACAAAAGGAGATAATATCAGTAACACCATAGAAATCATAGGAAATATAGGAACAATATGAAATCCAGAAGAAAGATACAAAGCAAAAACGAAATAATATCACTACCAAACTAGTCTCTCAAAGTAATGACGTAAGGCAAGACTCAACTACCTCCTAACCTTCAACCCTAATACTCGCCCTCCACATGTTCCTATCAAGTTCCATGTCCTCGGAAATCTGGAGCCTCGCCATATCCTGCCTGATCACCTCCCCTCAATACTTCTTAGGCCCGCCTCTACCTCTTCTCGTGCCCTCCACAACCAGCCGTTAAAATCATAGAAAACACCAAAAAAAAAAATTAAATCTTCATTTAATGAGATCTTAGGTTTAATTGCATTTTAGGAATTAATTACTCATTAATTGTTAGAACTAGTACATTAAAATAAAATAAAATAAAATAAATTTGTATTGTTACATGCATTATTAGTTGTTTAAATTGGTTAAGTGTTAGAAAATAAATAAGGTTAATTTTACAAATTAGATTTAAGTTAGGATTTGATTTAGGATTTTAGTTTATTTATTTAGAATTCAAAAAAAAGAGTGAAAGAAAAAAAGGTTTTGTTCAAGTATTATCTCGAATTGGGCCATAGCCGCTTCAGTAGGCCCAATTGACCAAAATTTGCCCAGCCCAATCCCCATAAGTCCAATCTGGTGCAGCTCCCTTTTAAACCAAAATGACTCCGTTTTCCCCTTTTGCTTTTCAATCCCCAAAGAGAAGAGGACAATGCCATAGAAGCGGCACAAGGGGCGCAAAAGCAGAAAAAGTGGCTTGTGATAAGAGTTTAGACGCGGACATTTTATCGTAGAAGCGAATATGGACTGGAGGGCAAGAAGGCTAATAGTTGGGCGCAGGAGCAGCCCCCTAAGCGCAGAAGCGTGATCGCAAAAGCGGATTTGTTGTCGTCGAGGCGACAAGTACTGAGTCGGGGCATTTCGCAAATGAGGGGTTGAGGCTGCATGTGCGCGTTCGCAAAAATGGGTCTTCACTCGTAGATGCGACTTACCTGGAAGATTATATTTAGTCCAAGGGTTGTTCATTTTATCACATTTAGTGATTTGGAGCTCAATTTTGCACGATTCTGGGGAGAACTTTCACCACATGGATTAGGATAAGTGTTATTGACTCTGTTTTGATTATATTACACGATTCTATCTTCGATTATTGTATTTTATTAGTGAATCTAAAAGAGAATATGGGGATTTATGTCAAAACGTAATTCGCAGTCGAATTTGAGTAATATTGGTATGGTTGGACACGTATTCAAATGGGTTGTTAGAATTTCTTAATTTTGTCAGATTCAAAGGTGCGAGCCCCCGTTGACTTTTATTATTTGATTAATAATTCAACATTTATCATTTGAGTTTGATTCCTTAGATATTATTTGATGTTTTTAGTTGCTTTTGGCTAGTTCGAGTCGTTCGCAGGTCGATTTGCACGGGATGGCATTTGTAGAGTTTTATTTTGTCTTGCTTGAGGTAAGTATCTTACCTAACATGATTGAGGCACTAGTTGCTTGTGTTATTTGTGATAACTATGTTCTATGGATGCGCATATGTGTGGGGTTTGAGCCCATGTGCGAGCACCAGGGTATTAATCCATGCTCGAGGTAGTGCTTAGGCTCTGATATGCCTTGAATTCACTATTAAGAGTTATGTTTCCCATATTTGTAACCATATTGTGAACTATATGATCCATGTTTGATGTTACATAAAGGCTAATTACCAGAATGTACATGATAATTGCCATTTCTGTGATGAAATTGCGGATTTGAGCTATGATAGCACACTTTACACATGCACACACTTTAGCATGTCATTTATACCAGTCCAGGAGCATGAAATATTATATTCATTAATCATATATATCTATTCTTGTATATTTTCTTCTGTGTGATATGATTTGGACGGGATTCCTGTGATCATGTCAGGTGGATTGTGTTGTTAAGCATCTAACCACGCCGGATAGATTTTTTTGTTATTCCCATTACCACGCCGGGCGGATTGTATTGTTATGATGTGACCTTGCCAAGAGGATTGTATTGTTATGCCTTTTACCACGTCGGGAGAATTATGCTATTGAGCATATGACCAGGGCTGATAGCACGTTAAATTGGCCGTGCATACGTGTGTATATGGATTCATCCCCCTAGGGTCCTCCTCTCATGTGCCTTCTTGATGGTGTACACGCGGATTGTGAGAAACGAATGGGATTCTGGCTGACATGAGCTCTAGGAGAGCTGTTATTGGTTTTGGTTCGGTTACTGAGATTCCTATTTATGCCTGAGAGCCGTGATTTAATTTCTATTTGGATCGGGTTGCGCGCAGTAAGAAATTGATAATTGGTTATTGCATTTCATCTTTACTTGAAATTTCCTTGATATTTTTATCTAATTTACTTGCATATCTTCCTTATATGCTAGACTGTTGATTGAGCAGAAAACTTTAAAAAGAATTGTGAGCACCAAGGTGGTTTTATCTATGTTTTTCTGATTTGATCATATATCAGATCTATTCTTTTGGGAAATTTATGAAATTTCACATGTTATTGGCGAGTATCATTTATAATTCTTGTTTCTATTACCTCATCAAGGTTAGTTATGATACTTATTGAGTACATGGGGGTCAGTTATACTCATACTACACTTCTGCTCCTTGCATGCAAAACTTAGAGTTGATGCTGTTGCGTATGGCGGGAGCTGGTATTGAGGATGTACTTGCTTTCCGGATATAGCTACCATTTGTAATATGTTATGTACATTTCAAACAGATGTATTTATTTCATACCATCTTAGTAAATCTAAGACTTAGTGGCTTATGACTTGTACTACCAATCTTTGAGAGTTGGTATAGAAGTCGAGTTATTTTACTCATTTACTCTTATTATTCTCAATTGAGTTATGTTGAATGTTATTTGGCTTACCTAGCGGGTTGGGTTAGGTTCTATCATGGATGAATGGATTTTGGGTCATGACAAGTTGGTATCGGAGTCCTAGATTCATAGGTTCTACGAGTTATGAGAAAGTGTTTAGTAGAGTCTTGCGGATCGGTATGATGACATCCATACCTATCTTTGAGAGGCTATAGGGTATCTAGGAAACTTCCCATATTTCTTTCTTATCGTGCAGCCTTGATTCATGTACTTGGGACTTATATGTTCGGAAGTATCCCTATGAGCGGGATTGATGGCTCAGTCAGTGGTTGGATAGCTATGTGATGAGTGTTGTGTGACTGAGGACTATTCTTAGATGATCTCTATAAGGCGAGAAGAATTTTTTCTTGGGATGCGAAGGGACTATGGATGTCACGACCCAAATTTTATAATAGGTCGCGATGGTGTCTAACATCACCGTTTGGAAAGCCCATACGTGAATCTCCATTTTAATTATCCCTTGTTAACTTTTAAAATACAGAGGATTTCCTTAAATACACCAAGTAGAAGTAAAGCATCATACAACCCTACATACTACTTTCCAAAAATATCAAGTGTGAATAATACGTAAACCATAGAGATAATAATAGTAAGTACAACGGTGCATAAATGCTAGAAGTCCAAAATCTGGTGCCACGAGTGCATGAGAAAAATAGAGAAGATGCAAAACTACTATATCTACTGTCCGAAGTAAAATAGCCAGAAATTGTAAACAAGGTAGAGGGAGACTCCGGTGCTTTGGATCGAAACAAGGCAAGCTACTTAGCACTAAGTCTTCGAGGAAGTGCGTCTATGCGCCTATGTGACCACTAGAAGAACCTATATCAATACCTGCACATTCAGTGTTGAAGTATAGCGTGAGTACATAAAACCATGCGTACCTAGTAAGTATCTAGTCTAACCTCGAAGAACTACGGACGAGGGCTCGACTTAACACTTACTAGTGGTCAAACAGTAATAAGAATACATAAAATAGACATCGAGCATGTACAACAAGTAACAACTAAACAAGTAAAAACATTAGTAATAAACCTCCAACATGGACCTTTATCAAATCACTAAAATGTCCTAACTAGCCTCGAATACACTAGCTCAAATGTTACCGTAACCAATTCCAATCTCAAGTATTAAGCACGAGTTTGCCAAGGCGAACGACCTGATCCCATAAGAATAGTGATACACAATACCACCAAGGCGAAAAACCCAATCCCATAAGAGTAATTTCCAACACTGCCGAGGCGAACGACCCATCCCATAAGATCTCGCGGATTTATATAGTTCATCAAGTAATTCACAATTTTCCACAGTAAGTGGCTAAGTCAATAATTTATTCTAACCTCAATCACAGTCATAAACTAAGGAAATCAAATATAGAGGATAAATACAAATAACACATTTAAGGCATAATGTGAATCTAAGTCTACCGGACATAACATGATATAGCTACCTACAGACTCTTATCACCTCGTGCGTACGTAGATCCCCACAACAAGTAGCACACAACAATTAATACACCTAAGGGGATAAATTCTTTCTTAAAAGATTAGGCAAGAGACTTACCACACTTCCAAGTTCACTATCCGACTCTTTAACCTCACTAGAACTCTTCAAATGACGCCGATCAATTCGAAACTAATCAAAAGTTGTTTAAACTAATCTATATATGCTCAAAAGTTCATAATTTAACTATTAAACTAATTTCGTGTCATGACCCAAACTACCATGTCGTGATGGCACCTATTGTGGTACTAGGCAAGCCGACCCTTTAACAAAAACAATGCGATATTTCATTTTCAAAGATATATTCACGCAATTTAATAATAAAACTTCATAAAGAAAATCTGAATAGCGAAAGTGCGGAAAGAAAAGCCCGACATCGGGGTGTCACTGGTCATGAGCATCTACTAAAAACTATCCGATAATACTGAGACTAACACAGTCTGGAAATGTAACTACAAAACATCTATAGAAAGATAAGAGGGAGAAGAGCAGGGCTACGATTTACAGCAGCTACCTTACCAACTCCGAGAAGATCTACAAATGGAATAGTCAACAGCCGCTACTAGGTCCTGATGCGCCGGGATCTACACACAAGCTGCAGGGAGTAACATAAGTACGCAAACTTAGTAAGTAACCAAAGTAAATAAAGGATGAGAAGCAGTGACGAGCAATAAACATATAAAGTTCAAATCATGAAATCTCAGTAAAATACAACAGGCTTTTAAAAGTAGAGTTGGAATCAAATCATTTCATTTAAACTCTGTTTCAGTAAAATCATTTGAAGATATTTTTCAACAGTTCTCAACAGAGGCTTAGTGCAACAGTAAGCAAAAATGACGAAATCATAAATAGCCCCTCGGGCAAAACATCACTCATGTGCAGCCCCTCGGGCAAACCTCACTGTTACACGTATACAACCCCTCGGGCATACTTTACCATCTCTCACACTCAGGGTACCCGCGCTCACTGGGGTTGTGCAGACTCCGGAGGGGCTCCTTCTGCCCAAGCGCTACAACAAGCCACCTCGTGGCATAAATCAATCAGGCCGTCAGCCTCACTCAATAATGAATCGGTACAACATGCTGCGGCGTGCAACCCAATCCCATGAATATCCTCACAAATCAGGCCTTCGGCCTCACTCAGTCATAAACCTCTCAATCCACTCGGGCTTTCAGTAAAAGTAGGGTACTCAGCCCAAAACAACATTTATGTGTGTATACGGCTAAAATCGGAGAGTCCGATTTTATGTTCATTATGATACTCCATAGCCCGTCTCCAGAAGGCTCAAAGCACAGCTCGAGGTTCGACTCCAAGGGTTCCCTATGCTCGATATCAGGGCAGCGAAAATCGGTGGCTACCATGGACAAGCGGGAATTTCCCAAGGCACATGGTCAAAGCTGACAACGCCTGCAAGAATAATACAAGTCTGTACTAGACCATTAAGTAGCTGTACCAGCTACATTTTGTTGTAATAATTACACATGTACCATGTTGGGATTCCCCCTCCTATACAAAGGGGGCCCTTGTTATTTCTTGCATACATGATATTCAATACAAGAACAAGAACATTCCCTGCTCTTCAACTTAAACATATTTTACTGTCGCTCCTTTGATTTTATTGCTTACATTTATTATGTTTTATTGATTGCTCTTCATTTATTACTCATTATTGATCATAAAGAGCCATCACAAGGTCCTTAGAACTATTAGTTCTTCATCGACCATCCTCAGTGTGACACTTCAGCTCGACCTCGAGGCCCAGCGTAGGCCAGCTTGAGTCCCCGATTCACGGCTATTCGGTTTGCATAACATACTGTCTTCAATCTCTTATCTCATTTTCCTACCTCACACATAACATCTATCGCCTATAGACAAGCACTAAAATAAATCACGTATTTTTAGAACCACAAAATAATATTTAATTGTAATTACTATTTTCAAGGTAAACAGTTTGGCGCCCACCGTGGGGCTAAAAATAATCTTGATTGTTCTCGTGCTGGTTTATTGAAAACACAAGTTATTCTTCACACTTTTTCTTGTCCACGAATCTTTGATTTCAGGTCAAAATGTGTAACTTAGTGAATGCACATGAAAACAACGGTCCTGAGGACCATGGAGAGAATGGTATAGCTGTTCCAGGCACCGGTGTACTACTGCGAAACCTGAGGACGCACCAGAGCCTATCCCCATGGATGTGGGCTTAGGCAACGCCCAACACATCGATATAAGTTCCCACACTAACGGGAGTATACGCCAAGAAAAACAACAAGAAGCTCAGAGAACCCCAGCTAGGGAGGAACAAGAGGTTAGCCTTCACGTCATTTTTGAGATGTTGCAGGCACAACAGCTGGCGATTGCTCAACTGCAAAGCCACCAAAAAACTCCAAGCACAGAAGCACCGAAAACGGCTCCTCGAGCCAAACAGGTACCAGAAGATCGAGCAACAATGGGTCAGCAGCCGACCCCGCTATTATGAAGATGTTCGAGGACCTCACAAAGAGGATTGAGTCGGGCGAAAAGAAGAAAGAAGCGAATGACAAAAAGGTGGAGACCTACAATTCAAGGGTCGATCAGATCGCGGGCGCACCCCCGATTCTGAAGGGTATAGATTCAAAGAAATTCGTACAAAAGCCATTCCCATAGAGTGCTGCTCCAAAGCCCATCCCGAAGAAATTTAGAATGCCCGATCTCCCGAAGTACAACGGAACCTCGGACCCCAACGAGCACATCGCTGATTACACTTGTGCTGTAAAGGGAAATGACCTGAAGGACGACGAGATTGAATCCGTCCTGTTAAAAATATTTGGAGAAACACTTTCAAAAGGGACCATGATGTGGTATCACAACCTATCCCCGAATTCGATAGACTCATTTGCCCTGCTGGCAGATTCTTTTATAAAGCACATGCCGGTGCCATCAAGGTTGCTACAAGGAAATCCGACGTCTTCAAAATCAAACAAAGAGAAAACGAGATGCTACAGGAGTTTGTATCTCGCTTTCAAATGGAGCGAATGGAATTACCGCTAGTTTGTGATGACTGGGTAGTGCAGGCCTTCATCCAAGGTTTGAACAAATGAACTCGATAGCTTCGAAGCAGCTAAAGCAGAACATGGTTGAATATCCCACCGTGACTTGGGCGGATGTCCACAACCGGTATCAATCAAAGATTAGGGTCGAGGACGACCAACTAGGAGCCCCATCGGGCTCAATATATCCTACCAGGCTCTTAGCAAAGGAACCAAGGCCAAACAAGGAAAGGTACCAACTGTACACTGAAGAGGATGCTCTCACATTCAGCGAAGAGGACATCGAGGCCCTTTCTCAGCCTCATAATGACGCATTGGTAAATTTTTTCTTGTGAATACATTTCAAATTAAACGTGTGCTTGTGGATCCAGGTAGCTCGGCCAACATTATCAGGTCGAGGGTGGTGGAGCAGCTCGGACTGCTCGACCAGATCATGCCCGCCTCTCGAGTCTTCAATGGATTCAACATGGCGAGCGAGACAGCGAAAGGGGAGATCACCCTCCCGGACAATGTGGCAGGCACAACCCAAAATGTCAAGTTTCATGTCATCGAAGGAGACATGAGGTACAATGCCTTGTTCGGAAGGCCATGGATACACTGCATGAGAGTAGTATCATCAACCCTTCATCAAATGGTGAAGTTTCCAACGAAGGACGGAATAAAAACTGTATACGGGGAGCAGCATGCAACAAGAGAGATGTTCGCGGTGCACGATGTGGCACCGGCATCGACACCTTCAACATAGAATGAGCCAAAGGATAAGCAAACAGCAAAGTAGCAATCACAAGCTACATTCTCGGCTACACCCGAGTGAATGAGCAAAGGACTGTACCGCATCCCCGGAGCGAGCAGTTGAAGCATATCGAGGCTCGAAGCGCCATCACTACAAAGGTATAACCATATCCCTTTTTATTTACGTCTTACACTAACCTGTGTGGAGGTGTCCGGTTAGAAAAATCGAAGCACCTTCCAGCTTAAAGACGTTAGGTTTTAAAGCATGCATTGCACTCTTTTCCTTCGATCGGATTTTATCCCAAGAAGTGTTTTACCGGCAAGGTTTTTAACGAGGCAACATCTATATGCTGCCTAAGGAGAACTTAAACAAGTATTCAAGGCTTCTCTTCAATCAACCTCGAATACTGGGGTGCATCCCCCCGAGAGATCACCTCCCCGGAGGAATCAAGATGAGCCAAAGAAGGTCTCGATAGAAAAAGGATGTATCGGGCCAAATGGTCACACGAACCGTGTCCGCATAGAATTATCAAACCCTCAACGACGAAAACATGTATAGTTGTACCAAGTAATCAAAGGAGTATCTTTTACCATCAAAACGCCTTGCGCTTCAAAGAAACTCAAGGCCATAAGACCCCAAGCGGGCAACCTCGATCCCGAAAGCCTCCATGTGGCAATGCTAGAAAATGTAAGACCTCCATGAGGCATTATCAACAGTATAAGACCTCCATAAGGCAACCTCGAGCTCATAAGACCTCTATAAGGAAATACCAAATCTGTAAGACCTTAAGCAAGGCATGCATTATACTTGTGCCAAGTAACCTATCTGTAAAACCTCAAGTAAGGCATGTTCAAATTCATAAGACCTTACAAAAGGCATAATCCCGATCTTAAAGTCAAGGCTATATATTCGAACTTGTAAGACCCCTAAAAAGGCATACCCTTGATATAGACGCCGAGGCTACCTCACTCGGGGACTAAAAGGCTACGGCCAAACACAATGACTATGGTCACAAGGCTCCGGCCAAACTAACGCGACTCGGGGATGCCCGACCGTCGCCATAAAATCACAGGTCTTCAATAACTTCAAAAATACTTCGAAAAGAACCTGTTAGTCAGGCTACCCTCAGCATAAGCAAAAGAGCTTCAATCATGTCAACTCCAAACAATAAAAAGGCTTCGAAACAATTCAGCAATCGAGCGAAACCTCCCGAGGTGCTCATTTGTCGACACATAACGGCTCACAATCGAGATTCTTATCGAACCATCAAAGAGTCGGACGAAACAAAAACTTCAAAATGTCTTTGACGAGGGAAAAATAATGCCCATATTAGAGGTCGTACCGACCCAATGCGTAAGAGCCTAAGCGCCCGCCTGTATTAGAGGTCGTACCGACCCAACGGATAACAACCTAAGTGCCAACCTATTTTAGAGGTCGTACCGACCCAACGCGTATGAGCCTAAGAGCCATCTTAAAATTCAAAAACATAAGGGTCGATGAGCTCGAGTCAAAACCCGACTCGAAGACTAAGCCCAAAATGGTTAACTAAAAAGCGCCTAAGGGCAGATGCGTAAGAGCCTACGGGCCAGCCCAACAAGCCCCAGGGCTGATTTGTAAACCCAAGGGTTTTACCTCAAAATCCAATTCATCTAGCTAATCATTGACAACCGTCAAAATTAAAAAAAAAGAATGACATACACAAGCAAAGGGAAATTCATGAAAGGGGAAAACTGAAAGGCTTCTTTTTATATGTATATGTGAAATAATATAAGGCTTCATTCACAATGTTCTCTAAGAGCATTGTACGCAAAATTAGAAAGGAAAAGGCTAGTCTACTTCCCCCTCGGGGACTGCGGCTCCATCGGCCTCTTCCTCATTATCTTCGGCTTCGGATACAAGGAACTTGGTGTCGTCTTCATCCGCCTTGGCCTGCTCTATCTCTTCCGAGAGATCGAAGCCCCTAGCGTGGATCTCGTCGAGGGTTTCCCTCTGGGATCTGCACCGGGCATATTCATTGCTTCTGCTCTCCCGATCGGAAGCCCCTCTGAACTCAGCTTGAGCGTCGGCAACGACTTTTAAATAGACGGCCACTTTCTTATCAGCCTTAGCTCGAATCTCTTCAGCTTCAGCTCGGGCGTCCACGACCTCGGCCTTCATCTTCAAAAGGTTAGTTTTGAGCCTTACAATATTGCTCGTCTGGACCAAGCTGTTTTCACGAGCATTCCGGAGTTGCACCTCGAGGGCAGAAACCTTGGCCAAAGCATTCTTCTTGGCCAAAACTTGGGCATCTATCTGAGCCCTTAGCTCATTACACTCATACATGGCCTGACCAACTTTTCCCCAAAGGTGTTCCAAGTCCTCCGTCTTTCTCTGCAACTGAAGTATGAAAATATTAATCTCCGATAATAGACGAAGAAACATGCATCCCCTCAAAACAAAGGTTACCTGTCTCTCGAGGCGGCCTTAATAGTTCTGGCTTCGATTCATCTCATACCGAAGATGTATCAATTCCTTTGCCCTTCTATCACAAAGAAGCATGAGGGATTTCTCCCCGTCCAAGGCTTTCCGCAACCTGACTTCACAGCGGAGAAGGTCGGACTTGAGCTTGTCAAAAGCGTATAACAAATAAGCCCAATGAGAAAATGAAAATGCAAAATTGGAAAACCAACAAAGTCAACTGGATTGAAATACTGGGCCTTAAAAGTTTGGCCCATGAAGCACACAAATACTGCTGGGTTACCTTGAGAGCTGGCCCAGCGCAGGGCTTCTATTGTTGCTCTTGGGCCCAGGCCTAAAACCTGTAAAAATTATATCAGGAATATTGAAGTTGATTCACAAATATAAATTGGGCTTTGAATTAGGTAATAAGTTCGAGCTAAAGAGTCTTTCCCTTTTGTTTGAAATTGAATTCGAATTTGAGGCCCAGATTTATAAATGTGAATTATCCAGTTATTTTCTTTTGAGACAAATTCAATAAAATCATAGTTAATTTAGGATTAGCCCTAAAGAAAAAATGAGACGAGCCTCGTTAAATCAGATGAATAAACTACGGAGCCCTCAATAAATGTTATAAAATACTTAGAATTCGGGTGAACCATTTAGCGCATTTCACGGTTTTCCCCAAAGATAATAAACACGTAGTTGCTTTAGGCGCGTATTTTAATAATATTACCTTCATGAACACGGGTGCACATTTATGTGACCCAAATCTGAATCTCGACGAAGTTGAAATGCGTCAAAAGCCACGAGTACACTGGTGTGACGTGGTTCGAGATACATTTTCACGACGTTGCAATTCTTATTCAAACTAAATTAAAAGCGGTTTACTATTAAAAACGCATAAGCTAGAACGCGTTGTGAAATCAGATAAAATCAAATACAACAGTTGAGCGACCGTGCTAGAACCACGGAATCCGGGAATGCCTAACACCTTCTCCCGGGTTAACAGGATTCCTTACTCGGAGTTCTGGTTCGCGGACTGTTACCAGAGTCATAATTTCCTCGGATCGGGATTCAACCGATAACTTGGGACACCATTAATCTCCCATGTGGCGACTCTGAATGTTAATAATAAATCCCGTTCTGACTGTCCTTTAATTGGAAAAACTCCTTTACACCCTCGAGGGTGTAGGTAAAAAGGAGGTGTGACAAATGGTATGTCAAGAATATCACCTGCTTTTGAAGCCTCTCAGCCTCCTCAAGAGCGACGGGGGCGTCGAGATCCGTGTCCTCAGCGACACCGACGAAGTAGTCCTTAAACGTATCATGTTCTCCCCGAGAGGCACCCATATCGGCAGCGCCCCTATTCTAGGCATCCCTTATTTCCCCCGGAGAAAATTAAGGGCTCGATTTAAAGCCACCTGCGGTATCAATTTCTATGAGGGTTTCTTCTCGACCCCGAAAAATTTCGGATTCAGGCCCTTCAAAATCGCTAGCCGAAGATTCACCGGCATGCACTGTACCATGTCCAACTTGAAGCTCGGGGACTGCGCCCAAACCCTCCTCGAAGGTCTCCTCAGCACGAGTATGGTCCACATCGGCCACCCCCAACTCAGCGACCTTCCGCCCAATTGCTTGTGGAGCATCAGTGCTCTGTCTTACCCTTTGTACCAAAGGGCGATCGCCATCATCATCATCATCATCTTCGTCTTTGGTGTACCTTCACGAATGAATGTAGCAGATATTTGAATGTTCACTAGGGTTAGCAGGGAGTCTGCTAGACAGACACTATCGAATAACACCTTTTGATGAGAGATATGAACAAGAAGCTTCGAGAAAACTTGTGTTTTCTGAATTATATGGAGCCAGTAAGCAAACAGCGAATCCATGGGTATCTGAACCCGAATATCCAGGAAAAAGCAGAATGTTTGATGGAAGGACGGGAATCCTTTTGAACAACCCGTAATAATAGGAAAGCCTTATATCTTGAAATTGATTCATCAAGTTGATGATAAAATCCATGGGCGTTCCAGTGGATATTATGCGCTTGTTAGACTTGCCGCAGCAGTCGAAGTCAAGACCGTGGCATCGGTCTGAGGCCTGTGGACCTTGGGTTTCTTTGATTTTGGAGACTCGATCGACGCCTCCTTCTTCCTCTTCTTACCCTAGTCGGGTTTCGAGGCGTCTTCTTCAGCAGGAGGAGGCGGTCTCATCGACACGCCTTCCCCGAGGCCTACACAGGCATGATATATTAAACTTACCGCCACAAAGAATACTCATCAGAAACTTGGTAATGACAGCAACGAAAACATACCGTGATTCTTGGCCTGCCACCACTTTTTGGACAATTTGCGCCAAACACGCTCGTTGTATGGAAAAGCAGAGTCTAATAGTTTGATCCATCCCGGGAGGTTTTGAACCGCGCCGGGGAACCAAACTATTGCTATATAATCAAAAGAAGATCATTCTCGATGCAGGGACACTTACGCTTCATCTTCCATTCCTCCGAGAATGGCATCCTATAAGCAGGGATGATGTCCGAAGTTCTTACTATGACAAACCGGCTCATCCATCCCCGGTCTTTGTCCTTATTGATGCTCGCAAAGAATGTATTGGCGGATCGAGGGTGAAGCTTGATTAAACCCCCTCGGAAGAGATGAGGGTTGTACAATCTGATCAAATGGTTGAGGGTGAAGGCCATTCGCTCGATCCGTTTGGAGAAATATCTGAGCATGTAAACAATCCTCTTGAAAGAAGGATAGATCTGAACGAGTGTCACTTGGTACTGATGACAAAAGTCAAGAATCACTGGATGTATCGGTGGGGAAGAAGAATCTATAGGGCCTAGAGTGAAGGGGTATGTGTATACGCTGAGGAACCCAACTTTGTGTGCTACTATGCTTTCCTCAACTTTGGGGATCTTTACTTGCATTGCCTCCCCCCATCGGCATTCTATCTTTACTGTCTTCGTGTCGGTCACCACACTGATATATCGAGACATGGGCTAGCATCGGCCCGTGTAGAAGGGGGTTTTTTCAATGGTAAAATCGGAGACTGTATCGATGTGTCCAGGGATACATTGCTCAATACTTGGAGGTGTTTTTGGTTTGCCCTTGGACAGGCATGATGAAGAAGTGGTGCCCTCTTTCTGAGGTACCGTTTTGGATGTTTTATCCATAACTATAACAAAGTTTCTAAGAAAGAAATGAAGAGGCAAGCACAAAGAAGAGATGAATGCAGTAGGCGGCGAACCTAGCTCTGAAAACTTGAAGATATTGTAAAAGTATGAATGACAAACAGTTAAGGTATTTATAGAAGCCGTTTGGGCAACGTTTGAGAAGAGGAAGAGTTGAACCAATAACGGTTCGCGGGCTTCTCGATAATTGTGCTGACAGCGACCTCTACGCAACCTTTGAGTCATGTCGTTTAATGCCCTGACGGGCTTACGTCATGATAGAAGTATCAAAGAGGCAAGAATTCATAGACCGTTTCTTATCATTTTTACTCTAAGAAACGCAAGGACTATCTGTATACGGCTAAAATCGGAGAGACCGATTTTATGATCATTATGACACTCCATAGCCCGTCTCCAGAAGGCTCGAGGCGCAACTCGAGGTTCGACCCCGAGGGTTCCCTTTGCTCGATCTCGGGGCAACGCAAATCGGTGGCTAACATGGACAAGTGGGATATTCCCAAGGCACGTGGTTAAAGCTGACAACGCCTGCAAGAATAGTACAAGTCTGTACCAGACTATTAAGTAGTTGTACCAGCTACATTTCTTTGTAATAATTACACATGTACCATGTTGGGATTACCCCTCCTATATAAAAGGGACCCTTGTTATTTCTTGCATACATGATATTCAATACAAGAACAAGAACATTCGCTGCTCTTCAACTTAAACATATTCTACTGTCGCTCATTTGATTTTATTGCTTACATTTATTGTGTTTTATTGATTGTTCTTCATTTATTACTCATCATTGATCATAAAGAGCCATCATCAAGGTCGTTAGAACTATTAGTTTATCATCGACCATCCCTAGTCTGACACTTCAGCTCGACCTCGAGGCCCAGCATAGGCCAGCTCGAGGCCCCGATTCACGGCTATTTAGTTTGCATAACATACTGTCTTCAATCTCTTATCTCATTTTCCTAACTCACACTTAACATCTATCGCCTAATAACTAGCATTAAAATAAATCACGTATTTTTAGAACCACAAAATTAAATTTAATTGTAATTACCATTTTCAAGGTAAACATTGTCCATCAAAATAGAGTAATAAAGACTGAGTTGTGAAATCAATAAGTATAACATGACTGAGTATAGATTTTCAATCAAAAACAGTGAGAGGATAGTAAGAAAAAGGCCCCTAAGGGTCCAAACAACTCTGGCACAAGGACCACACATGGCATTCAGTTCAATTTACAGAAAACTCCTTCTAAACACATAAGTATCATATAGTGTCAACCAAATACACAACTTTATAGTTGCTACGGGATGGACCAAGTCACAATCCCCAACGGCGCACGCCCACATGCTCGTCACCTAGCATGTGCGTCACCTCAAAATAGTAAAACGATAAGAAGTCTGGGGTTTTATACCCTCAGGACTAGATTTACAATCGTTACTTACCCCAAATCGGTCAAATCCATACTCCGAGATGCTCTTGCCCCTCGACTCGGCCTCCAATCGCTCTGAATCTATGCACAACTAGAACAATACCATCAATATACGCTAATGGAATGTATTCCACAAGAAAACTATCAAATTAGGCACAAAGCCTGAAATCCTCTCAAACCCGGCCCACCGGGCCCACGTCTCGAAATCCGACAAAAATTGCAAAACTAGAAAGCCCTTTCACTCACGAGTCCATACATACAAGATTTATCAAAATCCGACACCATTTGACCCCTCAAATCCTCAATCAAACTCTCCAAAATCCCAAGCCCTAACCCCTCATTTTCACCCCTAATATTCATTAATTACATGATTAAACAACGGGAAATCACCACATAAATGAATATTAGGGCTCAAGTAAGTTATCTCACTGATAATCCCTTAAATCCCTCTTCAAAATCACCCCAAAAGCTCTAATCCCGTCTTTAAATATGATGGAAATGGGCAAAAATTCGCGAAGTGTTCAATTTATACCTTCTGCCCAAACCTTTCCGCACCCGCGGTGCCGCTTCTGCGTTGAAAAGCCCGCATCTACGGAAGTCACTTAAATTTCCAAAACCGCACATGCGCCCCATGAATCGCACCTGCGGGCCCGCAGATGCGTCAAATACTATGCATCTGTGACTCCTCTCTAGACCTCTATTTCCGCATTTGCGAATACCCCGCCGCATATGCGACCTCGCACCTGCGGTTCCCCCTCCGCAGGTGCGGAAACATCAGAAGCAGCAGCTTCAGCTGCATTATTCTATTTCCAAATCCTCCGTTAACCATCCGAAATCATCCTGAGCCCTTCGAGAACTCAACCAAACATGTCAAAACATCCCATAACATCATTCAAACTTAGTTGAACCTTCGAATCGCTTAAAACAACACCAAATCACCCTCAGATTCAAGCCTAAGAACTTCTAAACTTCCAAATTCCGCAAACGACGCCAAAACCTACTAAATCACCTCCGAATGACATGATATTTTGCACACACGTCACAAATGACACTACGAAACCACTCCAACTAACGGAATCCATTCCGACCCCGATATCAAATTTTCCACTGCCGACCAAAATTGCCAAATTTCCAATTTTGCCAATTCAAGCCTAATTCTACCACGGACCTCCAAATCACATTCCGGACGCACTCCCAAGTCCAAAATCACCTAACGGAGCTAACCGAACCATAAAAATCTAAATCCGAGATCTTTTATTCATAAGTCAACACCCGGATGACTTTTCCAGCTTAAGCTTCTAAATAGGATACTAAGTGTCTCATTCCACACCGAAACTACTCCGGATCCGAACCAACCAACATGATACGATGAAATACAGCTGAGGAATACATATGGAAGCAGAAATGGGAGAAACAAATTCAGGAAGTCCATAAAACTCACCCTCGGACCCACGTGCTCGAATTTCAAAAAAATTTGAAGATAAATATTACCCATGAGCTCTTGAACACAAATATATAATTCATTCTAAATTCCTTAATCAAATCCGTGATCAAATCCCAATTTTACTTAAACCCTAGGTTCTCCACAAAATCCCACAAATTCTCACTAATTTACACGTTTAATCTACCCAAAATCCATATTTTTAACTTAAAAAAGGGGTAGAATTTACTTACCTTGTGATGTTGATGAGAATCCCCAACAAATGTGCTCCAAAATTTGCCCAAGACCAAGTGAAAATGTGGGGGATGTAGGCTAAGTCCCGATCACCCTCAGCCTCTAGCATTTTTGCTTTTGCGAACACGGACCCTCTTCTGCGAGTCCGCTTCTGCAGACTTTCTCCACTTCTACGTGTCCGCTTATGTGGACTTCTTCTGCTTCTGCGGTCTTCATCCTCTCAGCCCCTTTCTGCTTCTGTGGAAAATCACTTCGCACCTGCGCTTGAGCCTCCGCATCTATAGAAAACCATGCCTCCTCACTCCTTTGCTTCTGCGCTCTACTACCCGCACTTGCGAGATCGTAGGTGCGTTAAATTTCTCGCACCTATGAATATATCAAGCCTAAGCCCAAACCGCTTCTGTGACCCCAGGGCCGCTTCTTGCAGTCTCGCACCTGCAGCAACAACCACGCATGTGCGATCACACTAGAAGCTTTAAGCTTTAGCAATTCCTTATGTCCAGAACTCCATCTAACTCATATCTGATTCGTACCCGATGGCCTCGAGACCACATCCAACCATACCAACACATCTTAAAACATGATACGAACTTAGTCAAAGCCTCAAATCACATCAAACAACATCATAACCACGAATCGCACCCCAATTCAAACCTAACAAAATTATTGAACTTCCAACTTCGAAACCCAATGCCAAAACATATCAAACCAACTCTGATTGACCTCAAATTTTGCGCACAAGTCATAAATCATGATATGAACCAGTTGCAAGGCATGAAATCCCAAACGGACATCTATAACACCAAAATCCATATCAAGTAAAGGAAATTCTAATCTTCAAAATGCCAACTTTCAACAATAAGCGCTGAAATGCTCCAGGTCTACCCGAATCTCGATCCGAACATATGCCAAGTACTAAATCATCATAAATTGGAACTTTCAAATCCCGATTCCGAGGTCGCTTACTCAAAGCGTTGACTCAAGTCAAACTTGACCACCTTTGGCCACTATTTTGGAACTAAGTGTTTTGAATTCAACGCGAACCCTACCAAAATAAACAAACCATCCCTACAAGTCATAAATAGTAAGAGCACATACGGGAAGTCTTAAATATGGTATTAGGGATCTGTAAAGCAAAAAGACCGGTCGGGTCGTTACGTTCTCCAGCTCTTAAACAAACGTCCGTCCTCGAACGGGTCTAGAAACATACCTAGAGTGCTGAATAAGTGTGGATATCTATTCTGTATGTCCTCCTCGGCCTCCCAAGTCGCTGCTTCGACTGATTGACCCCTCCACTGGACCTTCACTGCCGAAATCTTCTTAGACCTCAATTTCTGATCCTTCTTGTCAATAATGGCAACTGGATCCTCTTCATAACCCAATCAAGTTGCATTGTACTAAAATCCAACACATGCGACTTGCATGCTACCTCTGGAGCATAGACATGTGGAAAATCGGATAAACTCCTGATAGACTGGGAGGCAAACTAAGCTCCTAAGAAACCTCCCCAACTCACTTTTACACCTCAAAGGGGCTAATAAACCTTGGACTCGGCTTGCTTTCTTTCCGAACCTTATGATACCCTTCATCAGCGAGATCTTCAAGAGAAGTTTCTCGCCTACCTTAAATGATAAATCACGCGCTTTCTCATCTGCGTAGCTCTTCTATTTGCACTGTGCTGTGCAAAGTCGCTCCTGAATTAACTTGACCTTATCGAAGGCATCCTTTACCAAATTAGTACCATCGAACCTAGTCTCACCGGGATCAAACCAACCTATGGGGGAATGACATCACCGACCTTATAAAGCCTCAAGTGGATCCATCTCGATGTTGGACTGATAACTGTTATTAAAGCAAACTCGGCCATTGGTAACAATCGATTCCACTACCCTCCAAAATCTGAACTATCCGCTCTGACTGCCCGTCAGTCTATAGATGAAAGCTTGTGCTGAGCTCTACCAGGGTACCCAATCACTCTATACTGCTCTCCAGAAATGTGAAGTGAACAGAGGGACTCTACCTAAAATGATGGAAATTGGCACACCATGAGCCAGATAATCTCCTGAATATAAATTTGCGCCAACCTCTCTAAAGAGTACATAGTAACCACCGGAACAAGTGTGTAGAATTGGTCGGTCTGTTGACAATGATCCAAACAACATTGAACTTCCTCAATGTTTGTGGCAACCCAACTATGAATCCATAGTGATGCGCTCCTACTTTCATTCTGGTATAACCATCTGTTGAAGTAGGACACCTGGCCTCTAGTGCTCATACTTAACCTGCTGACAATTCTCACACCTCATCACATACTCGACTATGTTCTTCATCATGCGCCGCCACCAGTAATGTTGCCAAACATTAGGAACACTTAAGCGACTCTAGATTAGCAGAACACCATCATCATTGATAGCAACCTCCTTAGCATCACCCTTTAGCACCGTCTCTCTATGGACCAACAAGTATGGATCATCATACTGGCGAGCATTGATCCGCTCAAATAAAGAAGGATGAGCCACAACACATGCAAGAAATCAACTGGGCTGTGAAATATCAAACTTCACAAGTCTATTAGATAAGGACTAAATGTCCAAAGCTACTGGCCTCTCGTTTGCTAAAATGAATGCAAAACTACACATACTCTCAGCCTTTCTGCTCAAGGCGGGCATCTGCAACCACATTCGCATTTCCCGGATGATAAAGGATAGTAATATCATAATCCCTCAGTAACTCAAGTCACATGCGCTTCCTTAGATTAAGATCCCTCTACTTAAACCCATTAAAGTAATGCCTCCAGATCTTGAGAGCATGAATACCGCAGCCAACTCCAAGTCATGTACGGGGTAATTCTTCTCGTGGGGCTTCAGCTGACGTGAAGCATGTGCAGTAACTCGCCCCTCCTACATCAATACACAACCCAAGGCAACGTGCGAAGCATCGCAATACACATTATACATCCCTAAACCGGAGGGAAACACTAACACCAGTACTGCAGTTAAAGCGGTCTTGAGCTTCTAAAAGCTCGCCTCACAATCATCCGACCATCTGAACAGAGCACCCTTCTGGGTCAATCTAGTCAAAGGTGCTGCAATAGACAAGGAAGCCCTCCACAAACCAACGATAATAACCTACTAACCCCAAGAAACTCCTGATCTCGGTCGTTGTGGTAGGACGAGGCCAATACTAAACAACCTTGATCTTCCTGGGATCTACCTTAATAGTCTCACCGGATACAACATGCCCCAAGAAAGCCATGGAGTCTAACCAGAACTCGCACTTGGAGAATTTAGCATGTACCTTATGTTCCCGCAAGTCTGAAGCACTAACCTTGAATGTTGCTCGTTCTCCTCCATAGTACAAGAGTGGATCAATATGTCATCAATGAATACAAGGAAAAATGAGTCAGTATATGGCTTTAGCACCTAATTCATCAAATCAATAAACTCAGTTGGGGTGTTATCCAAGCGCAAAGACATCACTAGAAACTCGTAATGCCCATATCTGGTCCGGAAAGCCGTGGTCGGAACATCCAAAGCATGAATCTTCAGCTGATGATACATATATCTCAAGCCGATCTTCGAGAACACTCTATCACCCTGTAGTTGATCAAACAAATAATCAATGCGCGACAATGCATACTTATTCTTGATGGTGACTTTGTTAAACCAGCAATAATTAATGCACATCTGCATTCTCCCATCCTTGTTCTTCACATATAACACAGGTGCGCCCCAAGGCGACACACTTGGCTTGATAAACCCTTCTAAAGCAACATTATAGGTGCTCCTTTAAATCCCTCCGCTCCATTAGATCCATGCGATAAGGCAAAGTAGAGAAAGGTTGGGTGCCTGGCACCTGGTAGATCAGCAGGAAATACATCAGAAAACTCTCGGAACCGAATCTATCAAGGGAGTCTCAATAGTAGAATCCCGAACAAAGGCCAAATAGAACAAATAACCCTTATCGACCCTGCTACGATTGTGGATACGCTCGATCCTCCGAGCTATATCCATAACCTGATGAAAGGGACTCCCCATCTTTGTCTCACAGGCCATTGAAACTCGAATCTCGGGATGCAGACCTGCAATGAACCTCCACACCTTTTCTACGTCTATGCGAAGTATAATAGATGCATGTAGAGACATGTCACTAAATCTCGCCTCGTATTTGGTCATAGACATATGACCCTGACAGAGTCGTTCAAGCTGACCCTAAAGTTTCTCTCTCTCTAAAGGTGGTATGTACGTCTCCAAGAACAGATGCATAAACTGATCCCAAGTCAAGAGAGGTGAACTGGCGGACCTGCTAAAGAGATAAGTATGCCACCATATGCGGGCCATGCCCTCAAGCTGAAAGGTGGTGAAGTACACCCCGTTGGACTCCAATATCCCATGTTACGTAGACTCTCCTTACACTGGTCAATGAAATCATATGGGTCCTCTGACCACTCACCCCCAAAGATAGACGAAGCCTCAACCATCTGTCTAGCCGTTTCTGCTGCTCAACTGTTACGTCTAGTGTGGGCTCTTGCATAGCCGCTGCAACTGGCTAGACCCCACCCACATGTAGTGTACTTAGGGTCTGGTAAATAGAAGCAGTGTTCCCTGGAGCCTGAGCAGTAGGGTTCTGTACTCCCCTTCCCACCTGATATGTGGCTGGGTCAGTTGGAAATAAACTAGCCTACATCATAGAGTCCATGAACTGCGGCATACAGCCCATGATCTCCTAAATTCATGGTGCAGTCATGAAATCTACCAGGCCCGGCTCAGCTGCAAGTGCCTCATCCTGCTCCTCAATAACAGGATCCCTCACTAGATCCATTGGTGGTACAACGGGAGCAACTCTTGGACACCCTCATCCTCTGATAGGAGCTAGATCTCTCCCCTGGCTTCGGCCTCATCCTCTAATAATGGGGAAATCAACTCCTCTACCGCCGGGTACATCTACCGCGCATGTTCTCACCATCCGTAAGAGAATAAAAGGAAAGATCTTAGCAAAATATCAATTGCATGATAGGAGATGAAGAAAGAGACGTTTCCTAAAACCCTATTGCCTCTCTAAGATAAGTACGAACGTCTCTGCACTGATCCACAAGACTCTACTTGGCCTGCTCATGACCTGTGAGACCTATGTGAGCCTAGAGCTGTGATACCAAACTATCACGACCCAAATCCAATTATAGGTCACGATGGCTCCTAACGCATTGCTAGGCAAGCCCATACGTGAATCTCCATTTTTAGTTATCTCTTTTTAACTTTTAAAAATAGAAGATTTTCTTAAATACAACAAATAAAAAAAAACATCATAAAACCGTACATATTCCTTTCCCACAATATCAAGTGTGAATAATACATAAACCATGATGATGGTAATAGTAAGTACAACAGTGCATAAATGCTAGAAGCCCCCAAAACCTGGTGCCACAAGTACATGAGCGATTTAGAGAACATACAAAAGTACTACATCCACTGTCTGAAGTAAAATAGACAGAAACTGAAAACAAGGTAGAGGGAGACTCCGGTGCTGTAGATCGAAACAAGGCAAGCAGCTCAGCACTAAGTTTTTGTGGAAGTGCATCTACGCGCCTGTGTGACTGTTGGAAGTACCTATCTCAGTACCTGCACATTCAGTGAAGAAGTGTAGCATGACTACGTAAAATTACATCTAACCTCGAAGAAGTAGGGACGAAGGGTCGACTTGACACTTACTAGTGGTCAAACAGCAATATATGTACATAAAGTAGACATGGAGGATGTACAAGTAGCAACAAAACAGATAAAAACATTAACAATAAACCTCCAACATGGACCTTCATTAAATCACTAAAACGTCCTAACCGGCCTTGAGGAACTAGCTCAACTGTCACCATAACCAATTCCAATCTCAAGTATTAAGTACGAGTCTACCAAGGAGAACGACTCGTACCCATAGGAAAATGATACTCCGTACTACCGAGGCGAATGGCCCGATCCCATAAGAATAATGATACACATTACTGCCGAAGCAAATGGCCCTATCCTATAAGAATTTTGTTACCATATTGCATAAGCAAACAGCCTGATCCATTAGAGTAATTTAAAGCACTGACGAGGTGAATGGACTGATCATATAAGAGCAGGGAAATTACCTCGCTCGCGGAAGTACATGGGAGTCGAGATGACACGGATCTATAGTTTATCAAGTAATTCACAGTTTTTCCATAGTAGAAGGCTAAGTCAATATTTATTTTAACCTCAATATCAGTCATAAATTTTGGAAATCAAATACACAGGATAAATACAAATAACACAATTAAGGAATGCTGTGAATCTAAGTCTACCCAGACATAACATAGATATATCTATGTACGGACTCTCATCACTGCGTGTGTACGTAGGTCCCCACAAAAAGTAGCACATAACAAAATCACGCTGGTGCGATCACACCAGAAGCATTAAGCTTCAGCAACTCCTTAAGGCCAAAACTCAATCCGATTCCATTCCGATTCGTAACTGAAACCCCCGGCACCCCATCCAACCATACCAACACATCATAAAACATGATACAAACTTAGTCGAAACCTCAAATTCATCAAACAACATAAAAATCATGAATCCCAACCCAATTCAAACCTAATGAAACTATTGAACTTCCAGCTTTAAAACCCAATGCCGAAATATATCAAACCAACTTCGATTGACATCAAATTTTGCCCAAAATAATAAATCATGATATGATCCCATTCCAATGCTCAGAATCCCATACGAATATCTATAAAACAAAAATCTACTTCAAGTCAAACTTAGAAAATTCTAAAACATTCAAAATGCCAAATTTCAAAAATAAGTGCGGAAATGCTCCCGGTCTACCTGAACCTCGATCCGAACATACACCCAAGTCTAAAATCATCATACAAATGTATTGGAACCTTTAAATTCTGATTTTGATGTTTTTTACTCTAAGTGTTGACTCAAGTCAAACTTAGCCATATTAGGCCACTATAATGGAACTAAGTATTCCGAATTCAATCCGAACCCTTCCAAAACCAAACCAACTATCCCCGCAAGTTATAAGACAGTAAGAGCACATATAGGAAGTATCAAATAGGGGAACAACGATCTATAAAGCAAAACAACCGGTCGGGTCGTTACAATAGATGCTCGAGTTCTTTTTTATGTGTTGCACAGTCTTGAGTTTTAGGTGCTTTGAGGTATCTTTCAAGTTGTTCATCTTTGTTCTTGGAGTTATCGGCTTTCTTAATTCAACTTCATCGACTTTCTTGAAGCTTCTTCTTTGATTTCTCATTTTTTTTCACTTGAAACCGATTCACCTATATGTTGTCCTGCTGTTTTTGAGGTATTCACTACTGGATCGGAGCTCGGACATCAAAATTTGTTGGTGGGAAATTGAATAAGGTTAGTATGGCAGTGCGGCCTTGACATTTCTGATGATTCACCTAGGTTTCGCATTATCGGGGAGTTGGTACCGCCTATTCTTCGTTTAATATCTCTGTCTCCCTTGTTAGTACCTAATTAGTTTTTGTTATTTTAAGCCTAATTCTTGATTGCCTCTAATTATTTAGTGTATATGTCTTGGTATTTTCTTGCTAGTAACTTTTTAGGGATTTCTAGACTGTAATTTGATTTCTTAGTAGTTGTTTGTTTGGCCTTCTTTTAGATATCCATTGTTATAACTAGTTTAATTCTTCCTTGTCTGTTTGTCTTATCTATACGCATTTCTAGTGGTTTGAGTTATAAGTGTTAGACCTTCCTCCGTTAGTTTAATCCTTTGTCTGTTTTAGCGATAGTTCTAGCATAATTTTCCGTAGATTATAGTGGTTGGGTGAGTGATGGTGGAATAAGGTCATGTCCTTGGGTGGGTGGGGGGGCAAAGGTGGCAGGGGAGTCTTTTGGCTGAGAGTGGGGTCCTGGAACATAGGAACTTTGACGGGGAAGTCTATAGATTTAGCGACGATCCTCCAGAAGAGGAAGATCAATATAGCTTGTATCTAGGAAACTAGATGGGTGGTCGAAGGCTCGAGATGCTGATGGGCTTAAATTGTAGGTCTCAAAACTCGAGAGGGGTAAGAACGGGATAGGTATCTTGGTTGACAGGGATCTTAGAGAGCTAGTGGTAGAAATTTGGAGGGTGAATGACAGGCTGATGGCTATAAAGCTGGGTATAGGAGGGTCTACTTTAAATGTGATTAGTGCTTATGCGCCTCAAGTGGGTTTGGACGAAGAGATTAAGAAGCACTTCTGGGAAGAATTTGACGGGTGTACGTGGCATTCTGCTCACCAAGAAGTTATTCATAGGAGGTGACTTCAATGGTCACATAGGGACGACATCTGGGGAGGTATAACGGTATGCATGATCGCTTGCCTTTAGAGTTAGGAACAGAGGAGGTACTGTGTTGTTGGACTGTGATAAAGCCTTGGATTTAGTTATTGCCAACTCGTGTTTTCTAAAAAGGGATAAGCACGTGGATACATTCTGGAGTTCGTTGGCTAAGACTCAAATTGATTATCTACTCCTCCGGAAGTGCGATAGGAGTCTGTGCATGGATTGCAAGGTTATGCCCGGCGAGAATGTCACGACTCAGCATAGATTATTGGTGAAGGACATAGAGATCGTGAGGAAAAGGAGGAAGAAAGCTGATGATGCCCAACTCTAGTCCTAAAAAGGATAAGCGGTCGCTGCAAATATAATGCGATTCAAGAGTCCGGAGTCAAATCCCACAGTGAACTAAGGCTTAGCTATAGTTGCTGACTATCACTAAGGAGATAAGCTCGAACAGTTCCTAAGTTATAAATATTAAGATTATTATATCTAATTAACTAAGTAATTAAAGTAGTAAATTAACAACTAAAGATACTACGGGTCTGAGAATAGATTAAGGAGGTCTAGAGTTATGATTTCCCCAATTGTCGGAATCCTTCCCGCTATGTTTCCTATAAATTCGCCTAAGTATTCTCTACCGATCATGAGCTCTCTGAGTGTTTTAATTCTCTCCCGAGTAACTACCACAATTTACTAGACATATTCTCCCGAATTACGCTAGCTTGCATTAAGTACGGCTCACTCGGATCGTACCAAGGTTTCGTTATGCCTAATCCCACCTTTAAACCCTCCGTATTGATTCCTCATATATGTTAGGAGTGATGTTGTTCAAAAGCTACCTAAATATGCACTCTCTCCCGAGTAATACACACTAAATAAGCATAGTTGATTAAGAGCTCTTCAACCAACCACAATAATAACGTAGTTGAAGAAATAGAGAAAATAGTACAACAAATCTATATAAACGTAACAGGAAAATCATCCTCCAAAAGGTTCCATCAAAAACCTAGATAACAAATTAGCTATTCATAATAGTATGCAAAACTACAATACTAGAATTCATAACCAATAAAGAAAATAGGAAGAAGGAAGTGAAAAACTCGTAGAAGAATTCTCCGCCTTGCTCCTAGTGTGTTCTTGCCTCCTTAGGTTGAATCTCCGGTCTCCATGACGGCTATGTGCTCTCCCTAGGTCTAAATTGTATCCAAACTCGATCTCCTCTTGGTCTGCCTAAAAAACTCCCAAAAGTGACATTTTAAGGTCTATTTATATGTTTAGGACATGACCTAAACGTGTAGGTCAACTTCTAGTCAATCCGCGAAATAATTAAAACCTTCAACACTCGGACTGGGCCTGGCCTTAGGCCTGGCGTCGCCTAGATAATGCCAGCCTAGGCCTGGCTTTAAGTTGGCTTCGCCTGGATAACGCCAGCCTAAGCCTGGCTTTAAGCTGGCCTCGCTTGGATAATGCTAGCCTATGCTTGGCTTTAAGCTGGCCTCGCTTGGATAACGCCAGCCTAGGCCTGGCTTTAAACTAGACTCGCCTAGATAAAGCATGGTCGAGCTGGCTTTTGCCCGACTTCTCCTCTTCACCGTTCTCGAGTGCGCTTTCGACGTTTAAGCATCCCTTTAGCTCTACTTTCATTTGCGATGCACCTACACATAAATAGCCTCCATTACGCTCAAACAAAGTGTATTTCACCATTAAATCATGTAAAATGCAAAGCATATAATGTGCAAAAACCATGAATTATAGCTACACATCAATACCCCACACTTAAACATTTACTCGTCCTCGAGCAATCAAGCTACACTTATGGACACAACCTATTAAGCAATTCCCTTAACTTATTATACCAAGAATGTTTAAAATAGTTTAAGCACAAAGGTGTGACATCCTCGCTTCAGTAATCGACTCACAAACACAATGCTTTATTCACAATTCACTTGCTTACTCTAACATGGAGGTCAACAATATTACCTTTCCTTTCTGAATCATGTGCCCTCACCCAATCAAAGAGCTTTGTTCCACACACCATGAATTTTAATAACGTAGGAACTCAAGATAGAAAAAGTTCACTCGCTCTCAGAAATATCATTCATATGCCCCAAATGACGTACCATAAGCTTGCCCTTAGTGTAGTACTTCACTAATTGAGTTCATTCAGTCTAAGATCAAATAGGACATTCATTGGTTGTAATGTAGGCTGTGGGTCGGGTAGGATACAGTTGGATATAAGTGACTACACCTCCCTTATACACTTTATTACACATAATTCAACCTTAAATTCTCGCGCCCCCTTTTTCTCACGAAATCGGGTTTCGATATTTCTGGGACAACTCCTTTCCGTAAGGGCAGGGAAATGGATTTGAAAGAGTCGCCACCTAACGGATTAAGGTGCGTTAGAGCACCTAGAGCAATTAACTCATATAACCAGTCTATATCACCAGAGATCGGATAAGGGCTCGAAATTACCTTGAGGGGAAGGTGTTAGGCACCCCTCGAGGTCCACAACGGTGGGTCCCGGCCAAACTTAAATTAAGCGAATTAGTCTTAAAAGGGAAGGAAGACAATTTGGACAAATACAATATTCAGCTTACATTAAACGGGGATAAGCGGTGGTCCTAAGTTTTTTAGCCTATAGGATCATTCCATGCAATGCTTTGCAACTCCCTCAAGTCGGGGTTTTATTCATAGCATTAGAGCATGGGCTGTCATTTCCTTTACTACCAAATTACTATCTTCAAGTTGTTACTTGAGCGCACTAATTGATTCTAAACCGTACACCTATGCGTGCACTACCCATCCCTTACCTATAGTCCTGGAGGCATTAGGACCTCTATTTGGGATGGTTCTAGACCACTCTATATTTCTTAAAAACATGAAGTCTAGACGATACACAAAAAGCAAATAGGACTTTCAAGTAAAGAGCAAGTATAGGCTCATATTAACCTCCACACATAAGAAACAAAAGCACGCATTTGAACCAGCAAACTTATTAATTTAAGATCCTATATGCAGGATATCTATATGAGAAAACAGGGTTCAGAAACAGATTTGTTAAGGCGAGCATTAAGACCTATTTGTTTGCCTACTGATTTTATTCGGCATAGATCTAGGCACCTCAGGCAGAAATGTGTCACAGCTTTAAACCTAGAATCATTAACAAGTTCTACGGATCTGTTGCCTAAGTGCTTTACAAGAGCGCTTCAATGCAGAATAGACTAACAGGATCCTATATGCATGATTTCTACGAGTTTGTCAATGACATACCTATAGGCATGATTTCTAAGTGTAGCACTAATTTTAAGTCAAAAGACAGTTTTACTTCTTTTAAATCATGTAGGCATGCTTTCTAATTGCTGATTTGATTTAAACCCCTATAGGCAGGATTTGTAAGTTTTAGAACTGATTTCACCCTATAGGCATGATATCTATTAGTTTTAAAATCCCATAGACATGATTTCTAGGTTTAAAACCGATTTTTATTTCTATAGGCATGATATTTATTTATCGTATTTAGAAAGAAATTACTGATTGCCAGGAAGTAAAATTGACTCAAACAAACAAGATTTTATAGGCATGGTCACCAATGCAAATTGATTTGGAAATATGTGTAGCTCCTATGAACAGGATTTCTAATGCAGAATCAAACGTGAAGTCCTATAAGCAGGATTTCTAGCATGCAAATGATCATAAAAATCCTATAGGCAACAGTACAGTATCCACATAATTTAATCAGCATAGTTAAGTCCTATAGGCAGAAATTCTACCCAATTTCAACAAAGATATGAGAATAGACCCCCCGAACTTTAACTAATTAACCCCAAATCTGTTATTACAGAGATTATTATAGCCCAGAATGAATAAATTACATAATAGTCATGGTTACACTATGGGGAGCCTTCATAGTCCCAATCTAAATCTGAGAACCAGGCCTTCAAGCACAACAGCTCTGAAGCATAGCAGTGATCCATCATAGCACATTGAAACCGGGCTTCCAGTGTGTCAAAGTTTGCAAAAAGCCTCAGGGACCCCGGGCAATGCTCACACCAGAACCACACATTTAGCACAGAGTTCATAAAAGTTTGGAAAACCAACCCCAATGTGTCAGAGTTCAAAGAAGTCTCAGGGACCCTACGCACTGCTCACACTGGGGGTGGTGAGAACCTAAATGACTAAGAGTAGGAGTTTGGAAAATCAGTGCATAAGGTAAGGGGCAAGTTTTTGAAATAGTTCAATTGAAGAGAAATAGTTTAGAATACAGAGTTGCAGGCAAAACTACTCTAAGAAACAAACAGGGTTCAGCATAAAGATCAAACATGGTGAAGTCTGATTAAGATAAGTGCTTATACTAGAATTTTAAACAGTCATGGTTTAGTCACAGAAGCAATTAGGCAGAAGCATTTGAATTGAACAGACAAGACATATGAATTAAGCACATACATACTTGATTACATGCTCATAACATGCATAAAGCTGACAAACAAATCAAACCTTAAACTAACTTCTGAGAAGATTCCTATTATTCTAAATGCTTTAGCCTTAAGTTAACAGTATTATCAAATTACCAGATAGAGGACAGAGTCATGCTAGGAATTGAACAGGTTAATCAAACAATGCATAGAGAAAGGTAATTGCAAAGGTTAGGGGAAACCAGTTGAGAAGAAAGAAAGTAAGGATGCAGTAACAGTTAAGTTCCAGAATAATTTGGCCTTGGCTTTCAGCCGGCCAAACAATAGCCACTTAGTGCAGAAATCAGAATAAGAGCAAGAGAGAGAGAGCTTAAGTTTAGTAGTGAGAATATGAGAGTTCGAGAGTTGTTCTCTTGTCTAAAGGGGAATGGGGAAAGGATTTAAATAATGCTAAATGAGGTAGACAAATAAGGTAATGAATCAGTCCTAGACAAATAAGTCATGAGAATAACTTGACAATAAATTAAAGTCGGCTACAATCAATTAATAGGACATAATAGCAAAAAAACAGGCTAGTACCACTTAATTTAGGGTAAGCATTATATGGAATCAATAAGTAGTCATGTACTAGATCAAATAAGGTAAAGAAATAATTCCAGGATCAATTTGAAGTCTAGTTTAGGGACAGATAGTACAAAGTTCGGTCAATTAACGAGTAATCAGGCAAGTACTACTCAGAATAAGGTAAGAATCAATTATCAATCAGCAAACAAGGTGAAGAAATAAAATAACAAGGTAAGGAAAGTATCAGTATTATACGAGAAAGGAAAGAGTAAAAGTCTCAAACCCTAGTTTTAGGTAAACCACAAATCAAAAGAGAAACAAGGGCAAAATAATCATATACTGTGTACAATGAACATAGGCAGAAGATTTATTAAAAAAGCAATAAAGAATCGGACTAGAGAAAGATATGAAACCCTATTTTAAGGTAAGACACTCAAATCAGCAGAGTAAAAGAGAATAACACAGATTCGTACCAAATAAACATATACAGGAGTTTATTAAAGGAAACTCATAGTCGAATCAGTTTTAATTCAAGTAAAAGAAAAGGTTTGAAACCCTAGATTCAAGTAAATCACAGAACGGTAAAAAATCAACAGATCCATAAATAATAGAGCAAATATAGACGAAGAATATGTTTTAAAAGACAGAGTCTAAACCATATTTGGTTCGAATCAAAGAGGATTTGAAACCCTAATTTGGGGTAAGTAAGAATCAAAGAAGATATGAACATGTTCGTTACTTACAAAGACTTAAAGATGAATATAGACGGAATAGCTACAGAAATCAGAGAGTTGAACTGATTTAGTTCAATTTTGGCAAGATTTGCATGCCATGTTAGGCAAGCAACTAAAAAGGGTCATAGACGAGTAGCCAGAGGTAAGGAGAGACAAATTAGGTAAGGGAATCCATGGTTGATTCCATATTTTGTTAGAATCGAAGGGGGAATTAGGGTTACGGCGCTAGAGTTTGAGAGGGGTGAGGAGAGGAGATGAGAGAATACAGAGGCGACGGGTTTGGGTGAATGAATTAGGGTTAGGGGTTTCGGTGTAATTAAAATATTTACGCGCTATATGGGCGTAATTGATAAATATAGATGATTAAATCATCGTAAAAATTATATGAGGGATAATTATTGGATATTTGTATAATAAAAATACAGAAATAAATTGATTTAAAGCCTTTAAAATTATAGAAAAAATTATAAAAATTCTTGTGCATGTTTATAAATGCATGTGCACTATCTTGAAAATATGTATGCGTATTTAAAAATATATGAGGGAAGAATTGGGTATCAACAGTTGCCCCTCTTTATCCGGGACGGAAGAAAGAGTTATCAGATAAAGAAATAATGACCGATTTTGACCGAATGGGGTGTTCTGAAAAATATAGGTCGCACTCTGGTCTCTGAGCTGCCTACATATTCCTTGTTTTACAGGAATCAGGCCGTGTGTAGTTCTTGTCCCACGGTGAATGAAACCGATGGAATTGTTATAGCAATGACTGTATGTTTTGGTTCTTTTGGGTAAGACAGTATCGGATGGGTTTATGCAGAGTTATGAATGTGAATATAAATTGTAACGGATGTATCGCAAGGCAAGTATCTAAACGATCATAGAGTAAAGTCGAGCAATTGACGAGAACCGGTTACGTTTGAAATAACAGCAAGGTATAATGGTATGAGCGGAAACTGGAGCGAAGGTTGCTCCTGTTTGAAGAACGGTTACCCCTGGATATCTCGTAAAACATAAAACACGATGCATGCAAGTATATAGATTACTACGAGAATTTAAACATGATGCAAATTCCCTTTGGACCATGAAGGTTGTCTTTGGACAGAGAGGGTGACGTCCTTAGACCATGTTGTCCTGGGCCATGAAGCATGGGATAAGGGATTCGAAGGCCATAAAATTATGTTCTCGGGCCATGAGAATGGTACCTCTGAACCATGACGCCTTTGAATAATGATATGCAGTATTGAGAGATCCTCAGGCCATGACATGGTGTCTTCAGGCTATGAGGATGATGCCTTCGGACTATGACGCCTTTGGACGAGTTGGCTATACATCAGCCCATGAAGTGTAGAGATATGATACCAAAGGTAGCAAAAAGGCAAAGCTTAGCCTTGTGCAGAGTTTGGGGGAAGAGCTTAACCCCGAGAGAAGAAGATAGTGCAATGTTTAGAATAGAGCAATACTTATGTAGAGGGAGACAATGCTTAGTCTCATGAGAAGCAATGCTTATCCTTATGCAAATTTGGGAGGCAGGGCTTAGCCTCATGCAAGATTTGAGAAAGGGCTTAGTCTCATGCAAAAAGAAGGCAATGCTTAGCCTTTATGTAAAAATGGCGGCAGGGCTTAGCCTCATGCAAGATTTGAGACAGGGCTTAGTCTCATGCAAAGAGAAGGCAATGCTTAGCCTTTATGCAAATATGGAGGCAATGCTTAGCCTTTATGCAAATATGGAGGCAGGGCTTAGCCTCATGCAAGATTTGAGACAGGGCTTAGTCTCATGCAAAGAGAACGCAATGTTTAGCCTTTATGCAAATATGGAGGCAGGGCTTAGCCTCATGCAAGATTTGAGACAGGGCTTAGTCTCATGCAAAGAGAAGGCAATGCTTAGCCTTTATGCAAATATGGAGGCAGGGTTTCGTCTCATGCAGAGAGAAGGCAATGCTTAGCTTTATTCAAACATAGAGGCAGGGCTTAGGCTCATGCAAGATTTGAGACAGGGCTTAGTCTTATGCAGAGAGAAGGCAATGCTTAGCCTTATGCAAATATGGAGGCAGAGCTAAGCCTCATGCAAGATTTGAGACAGAGCTTAGTCTCATGCAGAGAGGAGGCAATGCTTAGCCTTATGCAAATATTGAGGCAGGGCTTAGCCTCACACAAGATTTGAGACAGAGCTTAGTCTCATGCAGAGAGGAGGCAATGCTTAACCTTATGTAAATATGGAGGCAGGGCTTAGCCTCATGCGAGACTTGAGACAGAGCTTAGTCTCATCCATAGAGGAGGCAATGCTTAGCCTTATGCAAATATGGACGCAAGGCTTGGCCTCATGCAAGATTTCAGACAGAGCTTAGTCTCATACATAGAGAATGCAATGCTTAGCCTTTATGCAAATATGGAGGTAGGTCTTAGCCTCATGAAAGATTTGAGACAGGGCTTAGTCTCATGCAAAGAGAAGGCAATGCTTAGCCATTATGCAAATATGGTGCCAGGGCTTAGCCTCATGCAAGATTTGTGACAGGGCTTAGTCTCATGCAGAGAGAAGGCAATGCTTAGCCTTATGCAAATAGGGAGGCATGGCTTAGCCTCATGCAAGATTTGAGACAGGGCTTAATCTCATGCAAAGAGAAGGCAATTCTTAGCCTTATGCAGTGGACAAATTGCAAATAGGAGCAGAATATTTCTTAGCTGGAGATATATTTATGCTTGGTAGTCTGCTTGTTATGAAGGTAATGATTTAAGGCGCACGTACTTGTGGTTATTCCTTGTCCCTGCATTCGAAGAAAAATCGTGAGTTTTGCGGGGAGGTTTGTTCGTGCCTTTGTCTGTTTGCTTTGCTTTGCTTTGCCTGGAGACCCTGTTCGAATTACCCTAGGTAACACCTGGTGGCCATAGAAATAAAGTTTTCGAAAAATATGCACTTATTGATGAAATAGAATCATTTTATAAGACATAATAGTGTATAATATCAAGTAAATTAGGTGAACTAATGACCGTGACACCTTTAGAGACATTGCGGCTTTTTTGCGTTAGAATTTTGAGGGTCCTCCTCAAAATTTTGCCCCAGTTTCTGGTTTAGGAAAAATGAAGATTTTATTAAGATATGACCGAACCCACAGGGCTGCCTACGTATCCCCTCTTAAACGGGAATCAGGTCAAGCGTAGTTTAGTTACATCAGAGGAAGAAATAACAATCTAAACATAGTATCTCTCGACTGCGTCTGAATTGATTGGTCTGATCCTCCTTTTAGTACCTTGTGAACCATGTAGGGACCTTGCCAGTTGGGTGAAAATTTCCCTTTGGCTTCCTCCTGTTGTGGGAAGATCCGCTTCAGCACCAGCTGCCCTGGTGTAAATTGTCTTGGTTTGACCCTTTTGTTGAAAGCTCTGGACATTCTGTTCTGATAAAGCTGACCATGACACACTGCATTCATCTTTTTTCCATCTATGAGGGCTAATTTCTTATAGTGGCTCCCTATCCATTCTGCATCACTGAGTTTGGCTTCTTGTATGATCCTTATAGAACGAATTACTACCTCCGCGGGAATGACAACTTCGGTACCATAAACCAGCAAATAGAGAGTTGCCCCAGTTGATGTGCGGACTGTGGTACGGTAACTCAATAAGGTGAATGGTAACTTATCGTGCCATTGCTTGTGATTTTCTACCATCTTCCTTAGTATCTTCTTGATGTTTTTGTTGGCGGCTTCCACGGCTCCGTTCATTTGAGGCCTATACGTTGTAGAGTTTTTGTGCTTTATTTTGAAGGTTTCACACATGGCTTTCATTAGATCATTGTTAAGATTGGCGGCATTATCAGTGATGATGGACTCGGGAACCCCGAATCGGCAAATAATGCGATCCCTGAAAAAATCTGCAATGACTTTCTTGGTTACAGCTTTGTAAGATGCAGCCTCCACCCATTTTGTGAAGTAATCGATGGTCACTAAAATGAACTTGTGCCCGTTTGAAGTAATGGGCTCGATCGGACCGATGACATCCATTCCCCAGGCGGCAAAAGGCCAAGGTGCACTTGTTGCATTGAGTTCATTTGGTGGTACCCTTATCATGTCTGCATGTATCTGGCATTGGTGGCATTTCTGGACATACCAGATGCAATCTGTTTCTATATACGGTAAAATTGAAGGGTCCGATTTTCGGCCATTACAATGCCTCGGGAGTGAGGTTTCCAAAGGCTCGAGGCCACGGTCGAATCTCACCCCGAGGGGACAGCAGTGTCCAGCCTCGAGGCAATGCAAATCGATGGTTACAGGGAGAAAGTGGGAAGTTCCCTAGGCGCACAACTGAGGCTGACAAAGCCTAGAGGTCTAGCCCTGACCCGTATCTGGGCAGTAGGTGGCTATACCTGCCCCATAGCTTTGTAATTAATGCTTCTATGCTATGTTCCCCCTCATATATAAGGGGGATCCTTCTCATTTTGTAGACATCTGTTGCTCCATACAAAAATATACACGAACACACTCTCTCTCTCTAACATATTCTCTTGAGTGCATTACTTCATTTATTGCTTACATTCATTGTGTTCTATTTATTGTTCATCATTTATTGCTTATTATTGGCCATAAAGAGCCACCATTGATTTAATTCTATTTATTATCGCCCATTGACTATCCCCGATAGCCCCCAAATGAGCCTCTGACTCGACCTCGGAGCCCCGAATAAACAATCTCGAGACCCCGATCGACAGTGACTCGGTTTGGTTAATATCTCATTTTAGAGCTCTCATCTCGCTTCTAAGTCTTTCACATAGCATCAACTACTTAACAACCGGCAAAAAAATAGATCACGTATTTTTAAATCCTATAATCAAAGTTAATTGTTATTATCATTTTCACGGTAAACAGTTTGGCGCTCACCGTGGGGCTAAAAATAATAGTGATTATTTTCTTGCTGGTTTAACCACGTAACGCAAGTTATCTTTCACACTTTTTCTTGTCCAAGAACTTTGATTTCAGGTCAAATGTCTAACTCAGTAAATGCACGTGAAAACATCAACCTTGAAGACCATGGAGAAAATGGGGTTGACCTCCCAAGTGTTGGTGTACCACCACGAAACCCTAAGGACGCACCGGAACTGATTCACACGGACGCGGTTTCACGCGACACTCAACACGTCGAAATAAGCTCCCACACCAACAGGAGCATACACCAAGGCGACCAACAAGAAGCCCAAAAAACCCCAGCTCGGGAAGAACGGGAGGTTAGCCTTCATGTTATTTTTGAAATGTTGCAGGCACAACATCTGGCTTTTGCTCAGCTGCAAAGTCACCAGAAAACTCCTAGCACGTTAGCACCGGGGACGGCTCCCCAGGATAAGCAGGTACCGGAGAGATCAAGCAATAATGTGTCGGCAGCTGACCCCGCCATCGTAAAGATGCTCGAGGACCTCATGAGGAGGATTGAATCGGGCGAGAAGAAAATAGAGGCCAATGACAAAAAGGTCAAGACCTACAATTCCAGGGTCGACCAGAACCCGGGAGCACCCCCGATCCTGAAAGGTGTGGATTCAAAGAAGTACGTGTAGAAGCCGTTCCCGCAAGAAGCGGCCCCGAAACCCATTCCAAAGAAGTTCAAAATGCCAGACCTCCCGAAATACAACGGAACCTCGGACCCTAACAAGCACGTTACTGCTTATACCTGTGCGGTAAAAGGCAACGACCTGAGGGACGATGAGATCGAGTCCGTCCTGCTGAAGAAGTTCGGGGAAACGCTCTCTAAAGGGGCAATGATGTGGTATCACAACCTGGCCTCAAGCTCGATAGATTCGTTTTCCATGCTGGAGGATTCTTTCCTAAAGGCACATGTTGGTGCCATCAAGGTAGGAACAAGGAAATCCGACGTTTTCAAGATTAAGTAGAGGGATAATGAGATGTTGCGAGAGTTCATATCTCGCTTTCAAAGGAACTACCACCAGTCTTCGATGACGGGGCGGTACAGGCCTTCACTTAAGGCCTGAACGAACGAAGCTCTGTGGCTTCGAAACAGCTGAAACAGAACCTAATCGAGTATCTGGTCGTGACCTGGTCGGATGTTCATAACCAATACCAGTCAAAAATCAGGGTCGAGGACGACTAGCTAGGGGCCCCCTCGGGCTCGGTATACCCAAGTACGCTTTTGGCAAAGGAGCCAAAACCAAACAAAGAAAGGTACCAGCCATACATCGAAGACAGAAGAAATGCCCCGAGGCGCAATATACCCCGTGTTGATACCCAATTTTTTCCTATGTATTTCATACGCAAAATGCTTTCAAAATAACATGTACATGCTATATAAGCATTCCCAATGTTTTGGTATTTTTTTCCTAATTTTTAAAAGATTTTAAAATCAATTTATTATCCATTTTAGCAGTACAAAAGCCAGTAATTATTCCCAAAACTATCAATTTTTGTGAATAATTTATTTTATTCTCATATTTATACTAAAATATAGTTAAGGTGATTTTTTTATATTTTTACAAATTTATCTGGTATTTTTAAAAGCTAAATTGCATACAATTGCAATTTTAGCCTATTTTAAGATTAATAGCATTTCTATAATTGTAAAATTAGTTTCAATATTTTTTAATTGATATTTATATATTATTAATTGGATCAGTACTTTTAATTTGCTTTTAAAATCATTTTTACTATTTTTATAAATAAAAGGAGTAAAACTGGCTATTTAAAATTTCGCCTCATTTCGTTTCAATTGCAACCCATTTGCATTTCGATTATAGCCAAATTAACCCCCCCTAATTGACCCAATTTGAATCCCAACAGGGCAAGCGCAATTCTGTATCCTTAACCCATTTAACTACCCGACCCAAGCCTCCTTCAATCCAGACCGTTGATCAATCTGATCAACGGTCACGATCTCCCCTTTCCATTTTTAATTCCCCAAACCATACCCTATCCCCCATTGTGCTTAGTCCGCCGCCCTTGAATATTCTCCACTCTCAAAACTCTCTCGAAGATTCTTCGGAACCCTAGCCTGTCTCCGACCCTTTTCCACCGTACTTTCACCGGAATCCATGGCTTCTCAGGCCATGGATAGTCTATACTCACCCCTCTCCACCATTAGACCTTGGGAGTTCGAGGTTTTGAAGTTTGAGTTCGATGGTTCTCTCTCAGATCTTCTCAGATCTTTGGTTCCATGGCTTCTCCGGCCATGCTCCGGCATATTCAAGCACGAGAAGCCTGATTCCTGACCTCTTCGACCCATGATCTGACTTTTCCAAGCCTTTCTCATTTCTAGGGTTTATCCAAAACCCTAAGTTGTTCGAGGTTTTTCTCTGTTTATTTTCTTAGATCTATGGTATGTTTGTGTTCTACTGGACCTCTAAATTGTTTTCCCCAAATTTTCTTTTCAAAATTGTTTATTTTCGATTTAGGTTTCTGAAAGGTTTTCAAAAAAAATATATATCTTTCTGATTCTTGCTGTTCTTTCCTTTATGTGTGTTTGTCTATACTATGCTCGTATATTTTCTGTTACTACGCGTGTGTTGTTCTTTTACTTCTTCTTTTCCTACTATACATGTTACTCCTGTGCTCACATGCTAATCCTTGTTATGTTACTCTTCTACTATATGTGTTTACTGTTGAGTTCTTTGATTTTGTTTGCTTTACTAGACTCTGTTTGTGTTCTTGCTAAGCATGTTTCATCTACTGTGGCTTAAGTTTACACCACCTCTCTTTTCCTCTAAACTTGCTTAAGTTCCGACTTTTCTAAAACATGCTCTTTTATGCTCTTAAATCAGCTTTCTTTCTTTGTTGTTTCAAACCTGCTATCCTATTTGTTTTGTTTCTCATGAGGCTCTGAAACAGACCTTTGAGTTTGTTTCAATTGCTTGCCTTCTCATCTCTATGTTTGATTCGATTTGAAACCCTAGGATTTGGGGTTTTCTTTGGCAAGTTTGATTTGGTGTTTGGACTAGGGTTCTGCATTGGAACCTTGGACTCTCAGACTCACTATGAGTCTACAAACTGAACTTGTTTTCCCTTTGCTTATGATTCTGAATATTTCAATATTAGACTCTTTTCTCAGTAACATGACGACCCCTTTGTTTGATTTGTCTGCTTTATATATGAGAAGTTTTTCTTTCAAAAATGGTTTTGCCAACTACTAATTGATTCTCAATTCCTTTAATGGGGTTTGACTGATTGTTACTGATTTTCTCTAATTGAACCATCTTTACCTTTTCTCGACTTGGTTCATTCGAACAAAGCCTGCCACTTTGATTTTACTGGTTGTTTGATTGATTCCCTTTCCTTATTTCACTCAAACTGTGTACCATTGGACTTTTGCCTTAAATAACTTCCATGTATTTACCCTTTATTGTACTGCCTGGAAAATATTTTTTCAAATCCCTTTCCTTAATTATATTTACCCGTTTGAAATCAGAGTCCCTTAATCAAAGGGAGATTGATTTCAATGTTATTTCCTTACCTTGTTCTTACTTGTTTGCTGCACTATAAAAGAGGCTCGACCCTTAATCACTAAAACAACTTTCGAACTTTTGAACTCTTGAATCCTAAGTTCAATACTCATACTCTCACACGCATATTCTCAATCACAATACTCTTTCAATTCTATACTCTCTTCTGAGACTTTTGTACTGCTTTGCTTGCAACTTGGCTTGAATCTTGGCTTTTCAAGGCTGCTGCTTTACTTATTTGCTTTCCCTAAAACTGGTATGTCCCAATTTAATTTCAGCTCCTTCCATATGTGTTTACTTTACAGTTGCCATGTTCTGGTTTACTTTGTTTTTTATACTCTGTATTAAGCATGTTCTTTCTTTTATGTTTATTGCTTGCTATAAAATCCACATACCCCCATTCCCCTATGTGTGTTGAGTTAAAGTTCATGGTCTGGCCGCATCCAAATTGCTGCCCAGGTCTGAACCTGACCTTCAATAGGTCCTAACTCCCAAACTCAAGCTGACAGACTGGTCAGGGGTGTGCCAGCATCCTAATTGCTGGTCATGACCACTAGTTTTGTCATGGCTTTCCCTAATTCCCTCTCTATTGCACATACACTTATTCTTAGACTCTAAGTTCTGCCCCCCTCCTATGAGCCTTGCCTTGGGGACCTTGAGTTCCCTCTGAACTTGGACATTTAAGGATTGGCCCTTCCACACTGCACTACAATCTGATCCTGCAAATGTAATTGGGTGTGAGCACTGCCTGGAGTTCATGAAGCTCCTTGGAACTTTGACACACCCAAAGGATGAGAAAGGCTTTGGAAATCTGATCTCTCGAAGTTGGTTTATCTCATGCTTCAGACTAGGAGTCTGAATTAGGCTGCCCTTGGTTGGAACTTTAATTTCTGATGTAATTTTTTATTTTGTTTTTCTTGATTCATTCGGGTTGTAATAATTTGTAATAACTATTGGGGTGTATAGTGAAAAGGGGAGGTCACTCATATTATGCATGTGGGTAGACATCATGCTTTAGGTATTTATTTCTGCAATCACAACCTGTTTTTTTTTGCTTATGCATCCACATATAGAAATCCTGCCTATAAGTTTATGCATCCACATAAATAAATCCTGCCTATAAGTTTATGCATCTACATATAGAAATCCTGCCTATAAGTTTATGCATCCACATATAGAAATCCTGCCTATAAGTTTATGCATCTACATATAGAAATCCTGCCTATAAGTTGTTTCATTACTGCATTAGAAATCATGTCCATAAGTTATGCATTTAATTAGAAATCATGTCTATAAGTCTCTGCACTTCTGCATATAGAAATCATGATTATAAGTTTCCTGCACTTCTGCACATACACATGTCATTAGGAAAACAATCCATAGGTTAAAAAAATAATCAATTGCTTCTTAGATACCATGCTCATAGGATTCCTGCACCTACGTAACCGTTTTAAAATCAATAACGCTTTGAATTCATGCCTATAGGAGCAATCTTTTAAATCCGATTCACCCGCAAAGTCTAAAATCAGTAATAATGTTGTTAACATCCGCAGAATTGGTTTATTTCTAAAGTCAGTAATCTTCTTTAAAATCAGTATGTTTGACCTTGTTAGATATCATGCCTATAGGTTTCACCTAGGCAAACCATTAGGTAATCAATTAATTATACCAGTCTTTAATAATTACAACCAGCAGGCAGGCCTAATTCGGACTTCTTATCTGAAAATATGTGATAAATCAGCCACCCCCTTTACGTAAGTTTAATTAAAGACCTAACCAGTACTTGTAAGTCATGCTAAACAATTTCTGCTTTGAATGAGGAGGCCCATTTGAGCCTTAACTGCTATGTGTTTTCCCCCTTAACTGCTCTTATGTGTTTTTGTTTGTCGCACTAGATTTTGTCCTTTTTAAACTTCAAAAGCCAATATCCCTTCCCTCTAGGATTAGTAGTCCTAACTGCCTCCGGGACTGATAGGATTGGGGCGGGTAGTAGCATGCAATAAGTAACGAGACCATTCCGCTCTTTAGTACCTTAACGGGGTGGGAAATGGTAGACATGGATATGATGATCACGCGATAACACCACGTGTATAATTGGTTACCGGGTGTTGCGTGGGTGATCCATGTTATTTATAAGCCTAGGACCCCCTCCCTATTTATGTGTTTACTTCTCTCTTTCAGANCCCCCTCTATTGCACTTACACTTATTCTTAGACTCTAAGTTCTGCCCCCCTCCTATGAGCCTTGCCTTGGGGACCTTGAGTTCCCTCTAAACTTGGACATTTGAGGGCTGGCCCTTCCACACTGCACTACAATCTGATCCTGCAAATGTAATTTGGGTGTGAGCACTGCCTGGAGTTCATGAAGCTCCTTGGAACTTTGGCACACCCAAAGGATGAAAAAGGCTTTTGGAAATCTGTATCTTTTGGAAGTTTTGTTTTATCTTCATGTTTTCAGACTAGGAGTTCTGAATTTAGGCTTCTTCCTTTGGTTTGGTAACTTTTAATTTTCTTGTATTGTAAGTTTTTTTTTTTTCTTTTTTATTTTTTTATTTTTTTTTTTGATTTCATTCAGGTTGTAATAATTTGTAATAACTATTGGGGGTGTATAGTGAAAATGGGAGAGTCACTCATGTTATGCATGTGGGTAGACATCATGCTTTAGGTATTTATTTCTGCAATCACAACCTGTTTTTTTCGCTTATGCATCCACATATAGAAATACTGCCTATAAGTTTATGCATCTACATATAGAAATCCTGCCTATAAGTTGTTTCATTACTGCATTAGAAACCCTGACTATAAGTTGTTTCATTACTGCATTAGAAATCCTTTCTATAAGTTATGCATTTCATTAGAAATCATGTCTATAAGCCTCTGCACTTCTGCATATAGAAATCATGATTATAAGTTTCCTGCACTTCTGCACATACACATGTCATTAGGCAAACAATCCATAGGTTAAAAAATAATCAATTGCATCTTACATACCATGCTCATGGGATTCCTGCACCTACATATTGTTTTAAAATCAATAACGCTTAGAATTCATGCCTATAGGAGCAATCGTTTAAATCTGATTCACCCGCAAAGTCTAAAATCAGTAATAATGTTGTTAACATCCGCAAAATTGGTTTATTTCTAAAGTCAGTAATCTTCTTTAAAATCAGTATGTTTGACCTTGTTAGATATCATGCCTATAGGTTTCACCTAGGCAAACCATTAGGTAATCAATTAGTTATACCAGTCTGTAATAATTACAACCAGCAGGCAGGCCTAATTAGGACTTCTTATCTGAAAATATATAATAAATCAGCCACCCCCTTTACGTAAGTTTAATTAAAGACCTAACCAGTACTCATAAGTCATGCTAAACAATTTCTGCTTTGAATGAGGAGGCCTATTTGAGCCTTAACTGCTATGTGTTTTCCCCCTTAACTGCTCTTATGTGTTTTGTTTGTCGCACTAGATTTTGTCCTTTTTAAACTTCAAAAGCCAATATCCCTTCCCTCTAGGATTAGTAGTCCTAACTGCCTCCGGGGCTGATAGGATTAGGGCGGGTAGTAGCATGCAATAAGTAA
>NW_017670639.1:212625-291293 GCF_001879085.1 Nicotiana attenuata
TGTTCTTCTGCTTCTTCTTTTCCTACTATACATGTTACTCATGTGCTCACATGCTAATCCTTGTTATGTTACTCTTCTACTATATGTGTTTACTGTTGAGTTCTTTGATTTTGTTTGCTTTACTAGACTCTGTTTGTGTTCTTGCTAAGCATGTTTCATCTACTGTGGCTTAAGTTTACACCACCTCTCTTTTCCTCTGAACTTGCTTAAGTTCCGACTTTTCTAAAACATTCTCTTTTATGCTCTTAAATCAGCTTTCTTTCTTTGTTGTTTCAAACCTACTATCCTTTTTGTTTTGTTTCTCATGAGGCTCTGAAACAGACCTTTGAGTGTTTCAATGGCTTGCCTTCTCATCTCTATGTCTGATTCGATTTGAAACCCTAGGATTTGGGGTTTTCTTTGGCAAGTTTGATTTGGTGTTTGGACTAGGGTTCTGCATTGGAACCCTGGACTCTCAGACTCAATATGAGTCTACAAACTGAACTTGTTTTTCCCTTTGCTTATGATTCCGAACCTTTCAATATTAGTCTCTTTTCTAAGTAACATGACGACCCCTTTTGTTTGATTTGTCTGCTTTATATATGAGAAGTTCTTCTTTCAAAAAAGGTTTTGCCAACGACTAATTGATTCTCAATTCCTTTAATGGGGTTTGACTGATTGTTACTGATTTTCTCTCATTGAACCATCTTTACCTTTTCTCGACATGGTTCATTCGAACAAAGCCTGCCACTTTGATTTTACTGGCTGTTTGATTGATTCCCTTTCCTTATTTCACACAAACCGTGTACCATTGGACTTTTGCCTTAAATAACTTCCATGTATTTACCCTTTATTGTACTGCCTGGAAAATATTTTTTCAAATCCCTTTCCTTAATTATTTTTACCCATTTGAAGTCAGAATCCCGTAATTAAAGGGAGATTGATTTCAATGTTATTTCCTTACCTTGTTCTTACTTGTTTGTTGCATTATAAAAGGGGATCGACCCTTCAACACTAAAACAACTTTTGAAATTTTGAATCCTAAGTTCAATACTCATACTCTCACACGAATACTCTCAATCACAATACTCTTTCAATTCTCTACTCTCTTCTGAGACTTTTGTACTGCTTTGCTTGCAACTTGGCTTTTCAAGACTACTGTTTTACGTTTATTTGTTTTCCCTAAAACTGGTATGTCCCAAGTTAATTTCAGCTCCTTCCCTATGTGTTTACTTTACAGTTGCCATGTTCTGGTTTACTTTGTTGTTTATACTCTGTATTAAGCATGTTCTTTCTTTTATGTTTACTGCTTGCTATAAAATCCCCATACCCCCATTCCCCTATGTGTGTTGAGTTAAAGTTCATGGCCTGGCCGCATCCAAATTGTTGTCCAGGTCTGAACCTGACCTTCAATAGATGCTAACTCCCAAACTCAAGCTGACAGGCTGGTCAGGGGTGTGCCAGCATCCTAATTGCTGGGCATGACCACTAGTTTTGTCATGGCTTTCCCTAATTCCCCCTCTATTGCACTTACACTTATTCTTAGACTCTAAGTTCTGCCCCCCTCATATGAGCCTTGCCTTGGGGACCTTGAGTTCCCTCTGAACTTGGACATTTGAGGGATGGCCTTTCCACACTGCACTACAATCTGATCCTGCAAATGTAATTGGGTGTGAGCACTGCCTGGAGTTGATGAAGCTCTTTGGAACTTTGACACACCCAAAGGATGAGAAAGGCTTTGGAAATCTGATCTCTCGAAGTTGGTTTATCTCATGCTTCAGACTAGGAGTCTGAATTAGGCTCCCCTTGATTGGAACTTTAATTTCTGATGTAATTTTTTCTTTTATTTTTCTTGATTCATTCGGGTTGTAATAATTTGTAATAACTATTGGGGGTGTATAGTGAAAAGGGGAGGGTCACTCATGTTATGCATGTGGGTAGACATCATACTTTAGGTATTTATTTCTGCAACACAGCCTGTTTTTTTTCTTATGCATCCACATATAGAAATCCTGCCTATAAGTTTATGCATCCACATATAGAAATCCTGCCTATAAGTTTATGCATCTACATACAGAAATCCTGCCTATAAGTTTATGCATCCACATATAGATCCTGCTTATAAGTTTATGCATCTACATATAGAAATCCTGCCTATAAGTTGTTTCATTACTGCATTAGAAATCCTGTCTATAAGTTATGCATTTCATTAAAAATCATGTCTATAAGTCTCTGCACTTCTGCATATAGAAATCATGATTATAAGTTTCCTGCACTTCTGCACATACACATGTCATTAGGCAAACAATCCATAGGTTAAAAAATAATCAATTGCATCTTAGATACCATGCTCATAGGATTCCTGCACCTACGTAACCGTTTTAAAATCAATAACGCTTATAATTCATGCCTATAGGAGCAATCTTTTAAATCCGATTCACCTGCAAAGTCTAAAATCAGTAATAATGTTGTTAACATCCGCAGAATTGGTTTATTTCTAAAGTCAGTAATCTTCTTTAAAATCAGTATGTTTGACCTTGTTAGATATCATGCCTATAGGTTTTACCTAGGCAAACCATTAGGTAATCAATTAGTTATACCAGTCTTTAATAATTACAACCAGCAGGCAGGCCTAATTGGGACTTCTTATCTAAAAATATGTGATAAATCAGCCACCCCTTTACGTAAGTTTAATTAAAGACCTAACTAGTACTTGTAAGTCATGCTAAACAATTTCTGCTTTGAATGAGGAGGCCCATTTGAGCCTTAACTGCTATGTGTTTTCCCCCTTAACTGCTCTTATGTGTTTTTATTTGTCGCATTAGATTTTGTCCTTTTTAAACTTCAAAAAGCCAATATCCCTTCCCTCTAGGATTAGTAGTCCTAATTGCCTCCGGGACTGATAGGATTGGGGTGGGTAATAGCATGCAATAAGTAACGAGACCATTCCGCGCTTTAGTACCTTAACGGGGTAGAAAAGGGTAGACATGGATATGATGATCACGCGATAACACCATGTGTATAATTGGTTACCGGGTGTTGCGTGGGTGATCCATGTTATTTATAAGCCTAGGACCCCCTCCCTCTTTATGTGTTTACTTCTCTCTTTCAGAATTTTTAAATTGCAGTTTTTGGTTCTTTTAAACCCTGCCTTTTGCTTTAATCATTTAAAAAAAATATCTCTTTAAATGTCCAAGTACTTTTTTTTCTCTCCCAAATTGTCGCCCCATTTCATCCCTTTGTTTGATTATTTGTATCAATTATTTGACTCCCCTTCTTCTTCACTCGTATATTATTTAAATAAATTATGAAATTGCCTAGTCCCAAATTTCAGCTCGTTTATTTAACTTTTATACTTTCCCTACTTGCAAACGTTATGTGAGAATTGTCTCGTATGTTTGTTGTTCATATTTAAAGTCACAAATTGTAGCATGGCCGGGAACCACACTAGTGGATCTTGGGGGGTGCCTAACACCTTCCCCCCGAGATAATTTCAAGCCCTTACCCATTCTCTGGTTCATCTTCTTCTCTTCATTTCTTTCTTAGTGTCCTAATGCACTTAATCATTAGGTGGCGACTCTTCTAAATCTCAAACCCAATTCCCAAAAGGAATAGAGGTTTCCGCCCAAATATCGTAAACCCGATTTCGCCTTTAGAAAAAGGGGGCATCGACACCCCCCACGCAGCTAGTCTGTCCTTAGTGAGTAGTCTCCTTTGTATAGCCAAATTTATTATAAAGATCCATTTGGGAGCTTCTATATTATTGCAGATCAGTCTCTTCCAAGCTACTCTCTGAAAACTACCTCGCGTTTTCAGGTAAAGCTTCTTAATGGAGAAGTGTTCCCAGCTAATCAACTCATTCATGCTTAGTCCTGTTTCCTCAATATAGTTGTAGCCTTAAAAATCTTCTGAACCACCCAAGATGCTTGTTTTGGAGAAGCACCCCAGATTGGTTGTACCTTCCCGTAGTATATATGGAGCTATTGCACCCACAACCTGTCTTTCTTCTTACATAAGTTCCATAGGAGCTTGCATATGGCTGCCTTGTTCCAAGTATATAAATTCAGTACATTGAAATCCCCTGCAATCCTTGGATAGCACACATTTTCCCAAACTAGTAAGGCCTTCCTTGAGTTATCCATTCCACTGGTCCATAAGTAGGTTCTACATGTAGTCTCAATCTTCTTAATGATCTTTTTCGGCAGTATAAAAATCTGTGACCAGTAAATCTGAGTGGAGAATAGCACAATATTAATGAGTTGCAGTCTACCTGCATAAGATAGGTACTTGGAATTCCAAGATTTGATTCTTCCTATCATTCTCTCAATTAATGGTTGGCATAGCATGATCGAGAGTATCTTTGTACTCAGGGGCACCCCTAGATACTTAAAAGGGATTTCTCCTCTAGAGAATCTAATGAATCTAGGATGGATATCCTCGTTGTACAGTTTGGCTCACACCACCAAAGTAGATGGAGCTTTTCTGAATATTTGCTGTCAAAACTAAGGCTATTGAATATCTTTTAAAACAATCATACATCATCTGAACTGATATAGTATCCCCTCTGCAAAACTTCAGAAGATCATCTGCAAACCCTAACTGCACTATTTTCAGTTTATCACATTTAGGGTGATAATTGAATTCGGGTTTGGTTTCTAGGGTTTTAAGCATCCTTGATAAGTACTCCATGACTAAAACAAACAGATATGGTGACAGTGGATCCCCTTGTCTTAGTCCCTTCTTGGATCTAAATGCTTCTATTGGGTTGCCATTTATTAAGATAGAGTATAAGACTGTGCAAACACATTTCATGATCCAATTGACAAACACAATAGGGAAATCCAGGCCTATGAGGATTTGTTATAAAAAAGGTCATTCCACAGAGTCATAAGCCTTTTGCATGTCTAGTTCGATCATGCACCTAGGTGATACCCCTTTCCTACCATACCCTTTTACTAGCCCATGGCTTAGTATAATATTGTCAATGATAATTCTCCCTGGAACAAAGGCTGATTGACGATTATCGACCAAAGCATCCATAACCCCATGTAGTCTATTTGTTAGGATCTTAGATATAATCTTATAAGTATTGTGCAGCATGAAATAGGTCTGAATTCTCTTACACTTGAGGGATGTTTCAACTTTGGTAGCAGAGTGACAAAGGTGACATTGATTGGCAAGTGCATCTCTCCTGTGGCAAAGAACCTGGTAATTGCATTTGTGATTTCCTGCCCAATAATCGACCATGTCCTTTTAAAGAATAAAGAATTAAACCCATCACAGCCTGGATCTTTCTTATCATCAGTTTCACCTAGTTCATTGTATACTTCTGTTGCAGTTACAGGTTCAATAAGCTGCAGTTGCTGCTTTCTTTCTAGAATGTTACCTTCCTTCATCACCCTAGGTTGAATTGCTGGCAAGCTACAGGCAGAAGAGCCCAACAACCTTTTGTAGAAGCCGATAACTTCATGTTCAATGTTCTTTTCTGTTTGGATAATTTTTTCTTCTGAGCTTATCAGCTTTCAGATGTTGTTTTTACCTCTATTCTTCATGGAGGCATAGAAGTAGGCAAAATTGGAGTCTCCAAGTTTTAACCATTGGATCCTAGACTTCTGTAGATATATATATTTTCCTCAATTGAGCCCCATTTTTCCAGCTGCTTTCTTAGCTCTTTTTCTTCCTCAAAGATGTTGAAAGATGCATTGCTATCTCTTACCTTTTACTGGACTTCTTTTAACTTTTGTCTAGTATTATTAACTCTAGCATCTATACCCTGGAACTTTGTGGTATCAAGGTCTTAATGGCATTCTTCACCTTCTTAAGTTTTGCCCATACTGCCTTCATACATGATCCTGGTTGTCCACCCAGGCTTCTTTCACTATGTTTTCGAAGTCATCGTTATACGCAATGTGATTTAAGAATCTGAATGGTTTGTCCTTCTTTGAAAATTCTTCCATTTGGATACTTAGTGGTGACTGACCTGAGAAGAAAGGGTCCAATACTAACACATCTAATTGAGTCATCTGGATTATCCATTCTGTATTTTCTAGCGCCCTATCAGTTCTGCTAAACACATGACTATTTGTCCAGGTATACATAGTTCCTCCCTACTGCTCTGATCTCATCCATGTTTGTATCATCAAGGATTCTTGAAAGTCCCTAGTTTCATTCTCCTATACAGGGTTGCCATTTGTTCTGTCTGCAATATGTAGAACAATATTGAAATCTTCCATGCATAGACAAGGTCCCTACTGTTGTTGATGCCAACTTTTCAGGCAGACCATAATCTTCTCCTTGAGCATGTTGAAGCCATTCATTACATCCACGGATTGCTTAGTGTTTGGTTGTGCATTTTTTGCCGTAGGCCTTCTTTTAACAGCCTACCATCCTTCCTCCTTATCAGTATTAATAGTTGGAGCTGGTGACTCTAGGGTCTTAGGCTTTGCAATTTGCATTTGGACCCCCTTTTTATTTTGTCTACTCATTTCAAGTTGCTGGATCACTCTGTCTTCTTTTTGGTGCCCTCATAACTGTAGGATCACAACTTGTTCCTGTGTTGTTGTCAATTTTGAATTTTTAGCCTCTTTACTTTCCATTCATGTGTTTGCTTGTTGTGCCGAATCTGTTGAGGTTGTTGATTTGTTCTATTCTGGCAGCTATGCCCTAACTGTAGACACTTGGTGCAATACACTGGTTTCCAGTCATAGTCAACCATATAATCAAACTATTTCCTATTGAAATCCATCAGTTTTACCTTTATGGGCAGCGGCCTAGTGATGTCCATTTCCACAAATATGCTAGCATAGGAGATACGATCAATCTTGATAGTGCAATTATTCGCATAGATAGGATTCCCTAAGCTACTCCCAATTCAGCTCATCGTATCATTTTCTCTGTAATTAAGAGGTAAGTTAGGTAATCTTACCCATAGTGGGATAATCTTCGGTATCTCTTCATTGAAATCAAAGTCTGTTGTCTATGCTTTGGTGATAATTGGTTTGCTATTGATCGTATATGGTCCAGAGTATAGAACTTTGTTATGTTCATCCAGGCTATTGAATTTTACCACACAAAAAATCATCATTATGGTAACACCATGGGCTTAAACACAAAGTTCCATTGAGAAACAATAAACCTCTCAATAGCCCCTATACTAGGTGTTTCCCCGACGATATACAAGATTACTGCCAGCCTCCATTTCTTAATCCCTTTTTCAATCTCAGTTTGCTGCAATTCCACTATTTTCTCACCATTTTGTATCGTTGGAGCAATGAAGGTTAAATGCATCCCTCTTGTAGCAAACTTGTTACCTGCAACTAGGTTTCCAAGTTTTCCCCTTATCCATCACTTGTGTCTCTTGCGTTTCAGTTGTCACTGCCGCCCAAGCGTTCTGGCTGAGTGTATTTCCATTTGTTCCCAGTTGTTTAGTCACTGCCGCCGGTTCTGATTATTGCTAGAGCTGGCCTTCATTGATTGCATGGTTAAATCTTGATTCACCTTGTTGGTCTACATTGATTTCCAGCCCGTGGTGACAGTAGGGCTCACTTCCCTTATCGCACTACCCATTTATTTAGGCGTAGATACGATAGCATCAATGGTTAGGGTCCTAGTGGAGTTTTGCCAGATCCAGTTAGTTTTCCTTCATTTGCAATGAAATCCATAAGATGCACCTTTACAACTTTCCTTGCCGGTTTTTCCCTGCCCATTTCCGGTGGGGCGCACGTTAGCAACACGCTTATCGTACGCTTTGCTTTTTAAAAAAAAAAAGAAGATCTTTTCCACTATTTAATGTTTAATATTTTCAAAAAGTCATTTTCTTGGTTATTCAATGCTTGGCACTCAATAGTTGAGATTCCTGTTCTTTAATTCTTGAATTGCCAAAAGATCTTTTCAGCTAAAAAACTTATTTGTTAATTAGCAGTCTAAAATTAATCAACCAGGCCATTTTTTCTTTCCAGCACACAAGAAAAAAACAACAAATATCATATTGGATAGTCTAACTGACTTTTACATTTCTTCTGGCCAATCATATAAGTCATGATTCTATTACTCAAATGGGCACTCAACTATCTCAAATTATCTCCTAAAGTCACTGTTACGACCCGACTGGTCGTTTTGGGAATCTGCACTTTGCTCGGTATCTTAAGGGCTCGAGTATCTCCGCATGATGTATTATGACTTGTGTAAATCATCGGTGTTGGTTTTCAAGTTATCCGGAATCAATTTGAAAGAATGAACTTCAAGATTTAAGTTCTAAGTTGGAAGAATTGACCAAGTTTAACTTTTTAGCATTTGACCTCGGAATGGAGTTTCGTCAGTTCCTTTGGCTCCTTTGGGTGATTTTGGACTTAAGAGCGCGTCCGGATTGTAAATTGGAGGTCCGTAGTCGAATTAGTCTTGGATTGGCGAAAGTTGGATTTTTGGGAAGTTTGACAGGGAGTGAACTTTTTTTTATATCGGTGTCGAATTTTGATTTTGAAAGTTGGAATAGGTCCGTAATGGCAAATGTGACTTGTGTGCAAAGTTTGAAGTCAATCGGAGGTGATTTGATAGGTTTCGGCATCGGTTGTAGAAGTTGATGTTTCAAAGTTCATTGATGTTGACTTAAGGTGTGATTCCTCGTATCGAGGTTTTATGTGTGATTTCAAGCTTTGAGTAGGTTCGTTTTGTCATATAGAACTTGTCTGCAAAATTTGGCGCCATTTGGAGTTGATTTGATATGGTTCAGACGCTCGGTTGCGATTCTAGAAGTTCTTGAAGTTTAGTTTGATTTTCATGCGCTTTGGCGTCCGGTTCGTGGTTTTAGAAGTTATTTTAATGATTTGAGCGCGCGAGCGAGTTCGTGTTGTGTTTTTATACTTGTGTGCATGTTTAGTTTGGAGCCCCGAGGACTCGGGTGAGTTTTGAATTGGTTTTGGAATGGTTTTCATGAATTTTGAGTGCTGATTCTGGTTTCTTCACATTTGTGATGTTTCGGTCGCAAATGCGGCCATCGCATTTGCGAAGAGGCCTCGCATTTGCGAAGCTTGGGCAGCTGGGCAGCTTTTCGTATTTGTGATGAATCAGCCGCATTTGCGAAAGCTGGTCTTTGCATTTGCTAAGCTTTTTGTCGCAAATGCGACCTTAGCAGAAATCCTCTAGGTTCGCAATTGCGGTAAGTTTTTCGCATTAATTGCGACATCTGCAACCTGTTAAGTGCTAAGAATTCCGAGTTTTTGCTCCATTTTTATATTTTTGAACCCTAGCTTCGAGGTGAGGCGATTTTGAGAGGGGATTTTCATACCACAACATTGGGTAAGTATCTTTAATCAATTTCCAACTATATTTCATGATTTTATACAAAATTTAACATCAAATTCATGAGAAATCTATGGAAAAATTTGGGGATTTTTGTCAAAGTTTTGAAAAATAAAAATTTGAGATTTGAGAGTCGAATATGACTCGGATTTGAAAACAAAACACATATTTGGACTCGAGAGGCTAGGGTAGTCAAGACCTATCCTTGGACCCGAATTTTGACCGGGCGGGCTTGGGGTTTGACTATTGGGAAATCTAATAAAAATCACAGCTTTATTAATTGAAATTGTTTTCTCTTGCATTGTGTGATGTATTCAAGTCATTGTGGGCTAGATTGAGCCGGGCGGAGGCGAATCTGTAAAGGAAAAAGGCTAGAGTGAGTGTTGAGTTAGCCAAATTGAGGTAAGTATTTTACCTAACTTTGTTGAGGGAATTTTTCCTCCTATTTGTCATTATTTTCTACATGTGGGGGTGATACATATATGAGGTGACGAGCGTATATGTATGTGCCGGGGTTAATCATGCTCGGGGGTAGATTGTACTATAATTGTGTCTTGTAGAATTACGTAACTTCCATGCTTCATGCCTTACTTGATTTACCGATATTAAGAATGTGGTATAAATTAGTAATCAAGACTTAGTCTAATATAACTTGATCAAATTTGATAGAATTCTGAGAATACATTGATGTGTCTTGTTTGGTCTTCTCTATGCGTAGTCACTACCACATTGCTACGGTCGATATTTGAGATGTTGGATTCTATACTTGTGTTGCTGATAAATTGTGAGATTTGTGGAAGTACTTGAATTTTACGGCCCTTAAGGGCTTATTGAATCATTGTTGGCTTGAAAAATTTTGTGATTGAGAATTTGTTGGAATATTCGTTTGAACACTCTCCTCGATGTTACTTATACTTCCTGCCTTGTCATTTTATTGATATCATATGGTTGGTAAGGAAGAGTGTAAAGCACGAAGGGTGATGCCGTGCCATTTCATATACATTATCATGTGAGGAAGAGTGTAAAGCACGAAGGGTGATGCCGTGCCATTTTATATACATTATCATGTGAGGAAGAGTGTAAAGCACGAAGGGTGATGTCGTGCCATTTCATTTATATTGTTATGCTTTTAATATTGTGAGGTCATGGCACAAAGGGTGTTTCCATGTAGGTGAGGATAGGGACATGCATTATGATGTGATATCTGTTTTCCGTGTGTACACTTCCGCCTTTACCTTGAGCTGTTATTGTCGCAATTAAATATTCTGAGTGATATGTTGTTATTGTCCCGTACTTGACCTCTATCTCAATTGTTGTTGTGTTGTCCATGTCTTTTACTTGCTTAACTTTCATATTCCATGCCTATTTCCTGCTTTGAAACTATACTCATGTCATACCTATTATGCCACACTCTAGTTTAAGCATTCCATCATGCTAGTCATTCATGCCCTTGCTTTTTAACTTGTAAAGATCATGTGTTTCCTTCTTATTTGTCATATTTGTACTTAGGCCTCCAATATACTAGTAAATTGACGTTGATACCCCCTTGCTTTCCAATTGTTGTTATTACTCACGTGCTTCCGTTTAGTCCTTTATTGTGGCCCACATGTATATCCTTGTCCATTGTTGCTACTTGCGTATTTCCTACTTTGTAATTCCTATTATTGTGTTTCTGTCATATGGTTGGTTCTATTATACGTTCATTTGGAAGGATGAGTTGAACGCACGAAGGGTGTTGTCGTGCTAATTGAATTGTTACATAATTTATTTATACATGGTGAGGATGAGATAAAAGCACGAAGGGTGTTACCGTGCCATGTGATTTGACATTTTGGACATACTTCTCATACTAGGAAAGATTGTAAATCTTCTACTGTGGTTCCTTTTAGTAATTGTTGACTGTCTTGCCGAGTTGTATATGATACTTTTATCTGTTATGCTTTGAACTGCTTTACTGCTAATCTAATGTACAGGTTATAACAATAAGCATGTTTCTCGTCACTACTTCAACGCGGTTAGACAAAATACTTACCAGTACATAGGGTCGGTTGTACTGATATTGCACTTCTGCACATTGCGTGCAAATTTTTGGTGCGGAGCTGCTGGTGACGTCGGGTGCTGATTCGGAAGATGTTCGTGCATCTGGATATAGCTGCCACTTGTCCTTGGTAGCTTAGGCTATTGCTAATCTGTTTATGTAACCTTCAAACAGAACGTGTATTTATTTGTATCAGTTTTGAAATTCCAAATCTTAGAAGCTGATCTCGGGTAAACTTGTAAATGTTCAATTATCTATTCTCTTTTCTCTTATAATCTCAATTGAGTTGTGTTTTTCCGTTAGTTGGCTTACTTATTGGGTTGAGTTAGGTGCCATCACGACTTGTGATTTTGGGTCGTGATAGTCACTTTTTTTTCGTTTGTAACAACAAAGTCACTGAACTATGATATTGCACTCAGAAGGTCACTCAACTAGATTTTTCAAATTTTGGATTGCCAAATACCTATTTTACCCTCTAAATTATAAATATTTATCTTCTTCTATTTTTTTGAACTTTTTAATATTATGATTTTCCCTTTTCAATTTATATTATGGACTTAACTATAGAATAAATTGTTGGCCCAAGAACAGGTGAAATTTTGAAAAATGACAAATGAACTCAGTCATGGACCAGGTCCATCTTGTGAAGCACAGTCTTGATCAACCTATACATGTGAGAGGCACGTGAAGGAGATAAGTCCTACTGATAAAGCAGCAATATCTCCTGATCTGATCGAAAAAGTTGCATATTGGATAAGGAGAGAAAAGTCTCCTTATATGAAGAGAACACAATCCAGGATAAAGATAGTGTTAGAGTTTGATATCACCGTGAACTCTTCTGCGATAGAAGAGCAGCAATTGAGTCCCAATCAAACTCTGATTACTAACCTATTAAATAACAGTGATTGTTCTCTTTTACAGGTATTGCACAAATGCAGAAGTTAAACTAAATTGAGAGCAAAAGAGCAAGGCGATTTTGCAAGCAATTTATGTGAGATTTGAGTGTGCACTCTTGAAGCTACTACAACGAGATAGAAGAATCAGTTCCATTGTGTCTTTCTTTTATTCTAGTTCAATTGTAGTAGGTGGTTTAAAATTGTACCTTTCAGCTTTCATAGAAGCAATTGTATTAGGTACTTAGAGTGTTCAAGTTATAGCTAACTTGAAGTTGTCGCAACAGTTGAGGCTGTGTGCTACAATGGAATTAGAGTTAATCCTTAGGTTTACAAAGAGTTTTGTAAATGCTGTTTTGGCTCAGTGATTTTAGTGGAAGTTTGGAAAAATCCTACTGAGTAGTAGGTCGTGGTTTTTTCACTTTTTGAGCCAGGTGTTTTCCACGTAAAAATCTCTGTGACTTTCAGTATTTATTATTCCGCAAATAGTAGTAGTTCGAACACCTAGAAGAACCAGGTTCTTTTCTATAGAATAGTTAAGCAAAAAATTGGGTACCACACAAATCACCCCCCCCCCCCTTGTGTGGCATTAACGTTTAAAACATCAATTGGTATCAGAGCGGGTTATCCTTGAAGAGGCTTACACCTTAGGAAAAGATCAAGATGAGTGCACCACCTGGAAACTAGGAAGGGCAATCCACTGCTAGGCCTCCACTCTTCAATGGTCAGTACTATTCTTGGTGGAAGAACAGGATGGGAGATCACATCATAGGAGAAGACTATAAACTCTGGGACATCGTCACTGATGGTCCCTTGGCAACTACAAAGAAGAATGAGGAAGGAGTGGATGTGCCAAAGACAAGAGCTGACTGCACTGCTGAAGATTTGAAGAAATGAGAGAAGAATGCCAAGGCCAAGAAATGGCTTGTGTGTAGACTACGTCCAAACGAGTACAGCAGGATTCAAAGATGTACTACTGCAAAGGAAATATGGGACAATTTACCAGTGGCTCATGAAGGAACCCCTCAAGTAAAAAGATCAAGAGGAACACTACTATACTCTTAATATGAGAACTTCAATATGAAGGAAGGAGAATCTATCTAGGAGATGTACACAAGGTTCACAACACTAACAAATGAACTAAAATCTCTTGGGAGAATTATCCTTGAAGAAGACAAGGTTGAGAAAATCTTGACAAGAGTCTTACCAGTGACTTGGGAAAGCAAAATCACTACTATTCAGGAATCAAAGAACATTGCTACCCTCAAGCTGGATGAACTGATTGGAAACCTCACTGCCTATGAACTAAGAAGGAAAACCATGAAAATAGATGTACCCAAGAAGGAAAGAAGTCTGGCTCTCAGAATAGCTGAAGGTGCAGATCTGGAGGATAATGAAGTAGCCATGATCATTAGAGATTTCAAAAAGTACCTGATGAGAGGAAAGGGTTCTTCAAGAGGTACAACCTTCAACAAACCAAGGGTTCCTGAGAAACAGACCAATGAGGGTTGCTACAAATGTGGGAAGACTGATCACATGATCAAGAACTGTCCTCAATGGAAAATTAAGTGGAAGAAGGAAAGGGCTGAACGAAGGAACAGGAAGAAGGAACAGGTCCAACCTAAAAGGAACAAAGGATCAACAAAGGCTATGGTTGCTGCTTGGGGAGAAACATCAGATGAGGACTCAGAAGATGAAGTTGGAGATGAACAAGCAGTTACGGCCATCGGAGACAGATGATGAACAAGAGGTAAGTGTCCTTTATCTCAAAGACAAGATTAAATTCCTGTCTAAAGAAAGGTTGTCTGAACTATTGCTAGACTTCATTGATGAGTCTGAGATAATTAACAATGAGAAGGAAGATCTGTCTAGGGAATGTGTGATCCTAAAAGCCAAGTACAAAATTCTAGAATCTAGGGCTAATGAGAGTGATAGTAAAAATGCTGAGTTGAAGAACCAGGTTCTTGAAGTTGACACCAGTGTCCTAGAACTTAGGTCTGAGAACTTAAAACTAAAACTAGGAACAGGTAAAAAGAAAGCTGATCACACTCAACTCACCCTAGAAGGAAACTTAAGAAAAATGAAGGATGAGTTGTACAGGAAGGATGAGCAGATAAAAGTCTTAAATGAAGATCTAGGGAAGGTAAAACATGAACTAGACAGAACTTGCAAATGGAACAAGGCTTCTGATGCACTTTCCTGGCCACAAGAACATTACAGTAGCAACAAAAGAGGACTTGGCTATGGGACTCAAGCACCTAAGTGGGATCCTAAAAGCAAGTATCTCACTTTTCCTGAGAACAAAATCTGCACACACTGTGGAAAGACTGGCCATTACAAAAATGAATTTAATGAAAAAGAAAGGGCCAGCCAAAAGAACAAAGCTTTTGTTCAAAAGAAAAATAGGCTGCCTGGGTGGGCTAAAAGGAATTTGATTTGCCCCTTTGCCTATAGAAAGGGACCCAAACTAGTTTGGGTTCCTAAGACTAACCCTTGATTTATTTTTGCAGGTCCAAGTGAAGGGAAATAGCCAAATATGGTACATGGATAGTGGCTGCTCGAAACATATGACTGGAAGCAAGAACCAGTTCCTTTCACATGAGGACTTAAAGGGAGGTAATGACTCCTTTGGTAATGGGAAGAAAGGTGAGATTATTGGGGTTGGAAAGGTAGGTAAGACGGACTCACACTCCATTGAGAATGTCTACTTAATATATGGCTTGAAATACAGCCTGATCAATGTGTCACAACTGTGTGACAGAGGTAACCTTGTAGCATTCACCTCTACCAAATATTTTGTGATTAATCTTATCACTGACGAGATTGTTTTGCAGGGAAAAGAGCTAACAATATTTACATTGTAGATTTGTCTACTTTGTCAGAAAATGAACTCACCTGCCTAAGTGTGTTGGATAATGATCCCCTCCTGTGACACAAAAGACTTGGTCATGCCAGTCTGAATCAGCTAAATAAATTAGTCTCTAAGGACTTGGTGATAGGACTACCTAACATCAAGTTCTAGGAAGACAAAGTTTGTGAGGCCTGTGCAAGGGGGAAGCAGGTAAGATCATCCTTCAAAAGCAAGAAAATGGTAAGCACAACCAAGACATTGGAACTGGTTCATATGGATCTCTGTGGTCCAATGAGAACCTTGAGCAGAGGTGGAAAGAAATATGTGATGGTACTTGTTGATGATTACTCTAGATTTACTTGGGTACTATTTCTAACATCTAAAGATGAATCATTTGACATGTTTACTGCTTTTGTTAGAAAAACTCAGAAACAACTAGGTAATCAACTTGCATCCATTAGGTCTGATCATGGAATTGAATTTGAAAATGCTAAGTTTGCTGAATTCTGTTATAAGCATGGTATAGATCATAACTTCTCTGGCCCTAGGACTCCTCAACAAAATGGAGTAGTTGAAAGAAAGAACAGGACTCTTGAAGACATATCTAGGACTATGCTTCTTTCTAGTAAACTGCCCCACAGCTTCTGGGCAGAGGCTGTAAACACTACATGTTACATTATAAATAGATGCATGACTAGACCTCTTGTAGAGAAGACTACCTATGAGTTACTTAAAGGGAGAAAACCAAATATATCCCATCTTAGGGCATTTGGATGCAAGTGCTTTGTGCACAATAATGGAAAAGACTCCCTAGGTAAGTTTGATCCCAGAAGTGATGAGGGAGTATTCTTGGGATATTCTTCACATAGCAAAGCATATAAAGTGTTCAATAAAAGAACTTTGTGTGTAGAAGAAAGTGTGCATGTTGTGTTTGATGATAATAACATTCTTTCTGAGAGACAGGAACATGAAGATGAAGCCATTGGACTGGTAAAGGACTTAACTGAAGTCTCAACACAAGTTAAAGTGGTACCATAAGAAGGAACATGTGATGGAACAGGTTCTTCCATCCAGGGCAACTTGACAGGTGGAACTGATCAAAGAGGAATTGAAACTAATCCTCTAAAAGAATCTGTTCATGATCCCGTTCCTCAATAACAGAACATGGGAGAAACATCTTGCAGAAACCAGATGGTTGTGAAAACTCACAAGTATCAAAGTTCTCATCCTATTGAGAACATAATCACTGATCCAACATCTGGAGTCAAAACTAGATCACAATTAAAGAATCTGTGTGCTTTTGATGCTTTCTATCTATTATTGAACCTGAAAATGTTTTGAGGCTTTGCAGGATGCAGATTGGGTGAATGCAATGCAAGATGAACTCAATCAGTTCGAAAGAAGTCAAGTTTAGCATCTAGTTCCAAGACCCAAGGACAGATCAGTTATTGGTACAAAATGGGTCTTCAGAAACAACTTGATAAAGATGGAACAGTTACAAGAAAGAAGGCAAGACTGATGGTCCAAGGTTACAACCAAGAGGAGGGTATAGATTATGATGAGACTTTTGCTCCAGTTGCAAGACTAGAGGCAATAAGACTCCTCATAGCCTTTGCAGCACACACGGAATTCACTCTTCATCAGATGGATGTCAAAAGTGCCTTCCTGAATGGCTACCTGAAAGAAGAAGTGTTTGTGAAACAACCTCCAGGGTTTGAGAGCAAGGAATGTCCTGAGCATGTGTACAAATTAGACAAGGCTCTCTATGGACTCAAGCAGGCTCCAAGAGCATGGTATGAACGACTGTCCAAATTTCTGCTTGAACATGGCTACAAAAGAGGTAAAATTGACAGTACCTTATTCCTAAGGGAAAAAGGTAAGGATCTCCTTGTGGTACAAATATATGTTGATGACATAATCTTTGGGGCCACCACTGATAAGCTAAGCTAAGGATTTTGCAAAACTAATGGGGAGTGAGTTTGAAATGAGTATGATGGGTGAGCTTAAGTTCTTCTTAGGCTTACAGATCAAACAAAGTCCAAGTGGAACCATGATCCATCAGCAGAAGTATGCAAAAGAGCTTATCAAAAAGTTTAAAATGGAAGAGTCAGAAATAGACACACCCATTGCAACTGCCACTAAATTAGACATTGATGAACCTGGTTCATCAGTTGATCAAAAGTTGTATAGGGGAATGCTTGGTTCACTCTTGTATCTTACTGCCAGCAGACCTGACATTGTTTTCAGTGTAGGGCTTTGTGCTCGCTTTCAGGCTAATCCAAAAGAGTCTCACTTGACTGTTGTCAGAAGGATACTAAGATATTTGAAAGGCACCACTGATCTGTGTCTTTGGTATCCTAAAGGTAGTAATTTCAATCTAGTAGGATATGCTGATGCTGATTATGCAGGTTTCCTTGTGGATAGGAAAAGCACCTCAGGTATGGCTCACTTTCTTGGTTCATGTCTTGTATCATGGGCCACTAAAAAGCAAAATTCAGTGGCCTTATCCACTGCTTAGGCTGAATATGTTGCTGCTGCATCTTGTTGTGCTCAACTACTATGGATCAAACAGCAGCTGGTAGATTTTGGCATTGAAGTTGGTTGCATTCCTATATTCTGTGATAACACTAGTGCTATAAGTATGACAAAGAACCCTGTTCATCATAAGAGGACTAAGCACATAGATGTTAGACACCACTTCTTGAGAGATAACTATGAGAAAGGATTGATCTCCATAGAATTTTTTGCTACTGATAAACAAATTGCTGATATCTTCACTAAAGCACTGAGTAGAGAAAACTTTGAGAGGAACAAGTTGGAATTAGGGATGATTAAGATCACCTAATAGGTCCAGCTCAGAATGCACAATGAAAAAAAAATTGGCTAGGAGTTCTAAACATGTGTAAATATCTAGATTAATTCTTACTCAGCTTCATACTTTAATTAGTATACTCCTGTGACATGTGTTTATATGACTCACTGATCTCTTACAAAATTTTCTCTATTATGGCATTTGAGGCATGTTCAAGAGAGTTCTAAATGAAGAACCTGGTTCATCGGTATGGGTTCATATGAAAGCTCAGGTATGTTTTCTATACTCTGCACAATTAGAAAGATTAATAATTCAATCATGAGCAGAAGTCCTATACTTGTCAAATTCCTAGAAAATTCTATCCGTTAGCATTGAACCAGTTCCGTCCATCTAGAACTCTAAACTGTAATTTTTGCCTAATATCTAGGGAAGCCAAATAGATCATTCAAAATCTAGAACTTCAGGTTGATTAGACTCCTATTTGACCACTGCAAAAGGCTGCCGTTACTTATTAAATGTGTAATCCCCTTTAAATACACATCAATTCTCCAGTCTTCATCATAACTCTAAAACCATCAAAAATTAGTTGTCATCTTCACTTACCCTCTTCTCCAAAATTCCCAAATTTTCTCAAAGAATCAACGATCATGTCTAACCCACAAGAAAATCCTGGAACCCCTCCACCACCATCTCCCTCAAATTCATCCTCAACCACTCCACCTAGTGAATCTCCAAAATCTAGATTACGAAGGGTAAAAATGCTTGCTAGAAAGACTGTGGCATCTGGTGCTCTGAAGAAGGCTTTAAATGAAAGGTTGAAAGCAAGCCAAGTGAAAGCAAGCAAAGCTCAAAAATCTAACTCCAGCTCTGAGTCTGAATCCTATCAATCTGCTACTGAGGGGGAAGGACATGGGTCTTCTGACTCTGAAAAGACTCAAGAATCACCTTCCAAGGTAAGTTCACCTGTAATTGAAAATTTAGAGACTAGGTTTGTTCTGGTTGGACCCATTAGGGATGTTGAGTTGCCTGAGATACGTAAGAGTGGAGGTAAAAAGAAGTTAGAAAAAGAAAAAGAGAGAGAGGGTGCATGTGGTGAATAGAGGGGAACTGGGAATAGTGTAGTACCTGCTATTTGTGGGGTTGAACATGAAATGGTAGAAACGAGTGGCCTGAAGTCAGGGGGAAGTGGTTCTGGGAAAGCTGCCGAGGGGTTGGTTCATCTGAGCAAACAGAGAGATGAACCTGTTTCATCTACTGAAGAGACCCTGGCTGATCTACTGAAAAAGGTTGGGGCAAGCTATGACCCAAAGAAACGCAGAACTCCCACAACAAAAACCCCAAATGTTCCCAAGACTTCCAAGAAAAGAAAAGCTTCATCCCCAACACCTACTGCCTCTTCAGTGCCTAGGGTAGAGCCACAAGAAGCAGGGTAAAACAGAGTGAAGCTGATCTACAAAAAGCCTTAGAAGAAAGCAAGAAAAAGAAAATGGATAAGGGAAAGGGAAAGATTGCAGAATCCTCAGAGGCTGTTGAGGAAGAAGAGATGGAACTGGTCCATCAAGAAAGGGGTACAACAATGGAGGTTCCTACACCCAAGCCTAAAAAGCCCAAGACTTCCTCCAAGAAATCTTCCTCTGTGTCTGAGGCTGTTGAACCTTCACTAGCCAAGAGGATAAGATCTGTAGTGAAAAACAAACAATCAAGTATTTATGATGATGAAGACTGGAGTGGAGAAGAAGAAGAACATGATTCTGAGAAGGAACAGGACAAGTTTTCCATGTTTGGCGGAAGGAAAATTTTGAAGGGAAGACTATTGAAAGACCTGGTGCAACCAGGAATGATTAGGTTGGTGGATGCTTTAGCAGCTCAGGGGTGGAAGGACATAGTCCTTCAGAAGGATGGTAGGCTTACCAGGAATGAGCTGATTGAATTTATGGCAAATACTGTGGTTAAGGATGGCATAGTTAGAAGCCTGGTGAAAGGAGTTCAAGTGCAGTTTGATGCACAGAAACTGGGAGAGATTCTGGACATACCCTTTGAAGGGTTTGATGACTACACAAGGAAAAGGTGGCCTTTCCTGGACTCCCTCCCTACTGCCCTTGAAATCACCAAGAGGTTTTGTGATTCAGAAGAAGTAAATGAAGCCCGGGCTGTGCAGAAGAGAGAAATGAGGCCTGAGCACAAGGTTGTGTTTGAATTTGTCAACAAGTGCTTATTGCCTAGACAGGAGAGAAGGCACACTGCCAACTACATGGATCCGGTCCTTATGGAGTGCCTGGAGAGAGGAAAGCAAATAAATTGGCCTGCTTTCATTGTCAAGCTGCTAGACAGGGTCATAAATAGCTCCAAGGCTCATGTTACTCCTTATGGCTTTATTCTAACCACAGTTTTGGACAGGCTGAATGTGCCTCTGAAGAAATGGGAAATAGCCTCAAGCAAGGAACACTTTGGCATCAATACTCTGCTTGCTTGTGACTATCCAGTCAATGCCATCCCAAATGAACCTGGTTCATCCCAGAAGGTACCCATCAACAGCAAAGTTAGAAGTCTGGTTCAGGAATGTGCAACCAAGTATGCTGAAATAGCTAGGCTCAAGGCACGTGTGGTTGAAGTGGAAGCTGAGAGGGATGGTCTCAGATCTGAGCTTGCCAAAGAAAAGGAGAAGAATGATGGAATTCTTCAGAACATGTTGAATCTTCTCCAAACCCAATCCCAACCCTCTAGTTCCTCCAAGCCTTAGGACTTCTAGATCCTGTCTCCTGAACTTGTTCAGTACCCTCAGTGACCCAGATTAGGGATTTTTCTATATTTCTATTTTTTTGCTCATGGTTGGAATGTTTTTCTTTCTTTTTGTGGATTGTATGTGGCAACATATCTCTATCAATGACAATTGCTGTTTTCTCTTGTTCAATATTTTTCTCTTGTCCTTAATAGTTTAAATATGTTTGTTTGATTACTGATGATTGAACTTGTAGTTGCCCCAGTGGCCATGAGTATTTATTATAATCTGGGATTCACATTGTGTATGCAACTTTTCGATGATGCCAAAAGGGGGAAGAGATATTGTGCTTTACACATTCTAAAATAAGTGATGTTTATAACCTAATTAACCCGGTCCTTGATGATAAGTGAATTTTCTAAGTTTAGTGTTGATGGTTAAGCTGAGTTCTCATAGGTTCCAAATCAGTAAAAAGCGCAGAGTTTGTCATCATCAAAAAGGGGGAATTTGTTGGCCCAAGAACAGGTGAACTTTTGAGGAATGACAAATGTACTGAGTCATGGACCAGGTCCATCTTGTGAAGCATAGTCATGATCAACCTATACATGTGAGAGGCACGTGAAGGGGATAAGTCCTACTGATAAAGCAGCAATATCTCCTGATCTGATCGAAAAGGTTGCATATTAGATAAGGAGAGAAAAGTCTCCTTATATGAAGAGAACACAATCCAGGATAAAGATAGTGTTAGAGTTTGATATCATCGTGAACTCTTCTGCGATAGAAGAGAGGCAATTGAGTCCCAATCAAACTCTGATTACTAACCTATTAAATAACAGTGATTATTCTCTTTTACAGGAATTGCACAAACGCAAAAGTTAAACTTAATTGAGAGCAAAAGAGCAAGGCGATTTCGCAAGCAATTTATGTGAGATTTGAGTGTGCACTCCTGAAGCTACTTGAACGAGATTGAAGAATCAGTTCCATTGTGTCTTTCTTTTATTCTAGTTCAATTGTAGTAGGTAGTTTAAAATTGTACCTTTCAACTTTCATAGAAGCAATTGTATTAGGTACTTAGAGTGTTCAAGTTATAGCTAACTTGAAGTTGTCGCAATAGTTGAGGCTGTGTGCTACAACGGGACTAGAGTTAATCCTTAGGTTTACAAAGAGTTTTGTAAATGCTGTTTTGGCTCAGTGATTTTAGTGGAAGTTTGGGAAAATCCTACTGAGTAGTAGGTCGTGGTTTTTTCACTTTTTGAGCCAGGTGTTTTCCACGTAAAATCTTTTGTTCTTTATTTTCAGTATTTATTATTCCGCAAACAGTAGTAGTTGGAACACCTAGAAGAACCAGGTTCTTCTATAGAGTAGTTAAGCAAAAATTGGGTACCACACAAATCACCCCCCTCTTGTGTGGCATTAACGTTTAAAACATCACTAACAAGGTTGGATATTCAACCACTCTAAGAACCTTGGCTTTGATTTGCTTGGTGACTTCCTCTTTTATCTTCAAACTCATATGTGGCTTGAATTTTCTGAGCTTCTGTTTCACTGGTGGACACATTGGATCGGTAGGTAACTTGTGAGCCACTATGGATGTGCTCGGGCCTGTCATGTCATCATAAGACCATGCAAAGATGTCTTCATACTCTTTCAGGAGCTGGATGTACTCTTCCTTCTCTGATGGTGATAGGTGAATGCTTATACGGGTTTCCTTGACTGTTTCAGAATCCTTTAAGTTAACTGTTACAGTCTCATCCAAATTGGATTAAGGCTTGTTTTCAAAATTTTCCACTTCTCTGACAATTTCCTTAGGTATTACATCGTTTTCCAGATCCTCTGAGTCACTATCCTTATGCTGCGTTGTCTCATTATATATCACAGTCGTAGGTTCATCGGGATAAGTAGTAATAATGCTGTAGAGAAAAACGTAAAGGATAATAATAAATACTAAAAATAACAATTAATTAAATAAATCTTGAAAACATCAAAACAAGTACGGCTTGATGACTCGAGCAATTATTTCAAAGCGAAATACGTTCAATACAAAATACTGAAAATGTCTTAAATGCTCAAAATTGCTTTTAAAATAAATTATGCTAATTGCCAGGCTACCCAGGAACTCGACGGGCCTGGGATGGTGCAACAGTCCAATTCTTGAGAATAGTTCCTTTCTCCATGGTCTTAATAGTAAGGTCTTCGTCCTCCTCCTCCTCCTCAACTATCACACTACAGTCCATGTCTTCATCATCCAAAAATAGATTCCTTAGGCCAGCTAAAGCTTCATCTTCTTCAGACCCCCATATCACGTCATCTTGCTGAAATGTCTGGTGCAAGTGTGGTACTGGTTTTTCAAGCGGATAATAAGAGCCACGCCATGGCGGCGACCAATTCTGGTATTCATGCCAAGTGTATTCATACCCAAGCCCAAAAGTTGTACCATGATGCTTTGGTTGCACCGGTTTGGTGATACCTTGGAGATTCTTTCTGAGACCCTTTCCAGGCTCATACCCTATCCATAGCAATATGCTTTCTATCTTGTTATTCAACCATTTGTCTTTCTCAATTGCATTGATGCGCTCGATATGATGGTATGTTTCTCCACCCAACTTCCTTCTATTCTCAACGACTCACGTCTCCATGGATGATCACTTCCTGATGATTCCATTCAAACTTTACAGCCTGATGCATATTAGAAGCTATGGCCCCAGCGGCATGTATCCAAGGTCGTCCCAACAGTAGGTTGTAGGTTGCATATATATCCAACACTTGAAACTCGACATCAAACCAGGTCGGGCCCGTCTGTAGGCTGAGGTTGATATCTCCAATTGTGGCCCTCTGAGACCCATCAAATGCTTTCACATTCATACTCCTTGCTCGTATCTCATGCAGACCTTTACCCAGCCTCTTCAGAGTAGTCAGCGGACATATATTGAGACTTGAACCCCCATCTATTAGGACCCTAGCGGTGAATTTGTCCTCAAATTGCACTGTGATATGTAGTGCCATGTTGTGACTCAGTCCTTCCGACGGGAGCTCGTCTTCATGGAATGTAATCTTGTGGATTTCTAACATTTTTCCTACCATATTGGTCATTTCTCCACTGGTCATGTTATTGGGGACATAGGCTTCATTCAATACCTTCATCGGGGCATTCCTGTGAGTCTCGGAGTTTTTCAATAATGATAAAATGGAAATCTGAGCAGGGGTTTTGTTCAGATGATCAACCACGGAATATTCTCTCGCTTGCACCTTTCTCCAAAGGTCATCCGGTCCAGTCTCAATGACAGGCAGTTTAGAGGCAGCTTCTTTTCTTGTTCCTCCCAAATGCTCGGGTGTAGAAACCCTACCTGTTCTGGTCATGCCCTATGTTGCACCTGTTTCTTTCATTTTTGCCTTTCCTTTCCTTCTTGCCTCCGCAACATAATCCCATGGTATAGCATTAGACTTATAAGACGGTATGGGTGCTACCATCATGGTGAAGGGTGTTGTTACTTCAACCTCAAACGGAGTTGATGCGTCTACCTCAACTTCAATTGGTGCCTGGGTTTGCACTACAATGGGTGTGAGGGTGAATGGAGATGTTTTAGGATCATCCCCCTCCCGAATGAGTCTAATTGACCCTTTTGGATCCCATTCTTCATCGGTCTCTATCACATTTACTCTCACGCCTCTGTGATCTAGGAGGGGATTGTTACGAACATTAGGTGCAGTCTCCTATTCCTGTATGACATTAGTATCAATTAATGTCTGGACCTTGTCCTTCAGAGTGCGACATTCATTAATTGTGTGGCCCTTCATGCCCGAGTGATAGGCACATATCTTGTTTAGGTTAATCCACTGGGAAGAGTTTTCCATAGCAACATCGGGGATGAGAGTGACATAACTGGCAGCCTTCAGTCTCTCGTAAAGTTGGTCTATGGGTTCAGCAATCAGAGTGTATTTTCAGGGTGGTTTGCAGTCAAAATTTGGTCTTGGTTTTTGGTAATTTTGGCGGGCTGGTGGTGAGTGGTAGTATGTTGGTTGAGTGTTATAAGTATGGTAAGTGGTTGTAGGTTATTGGTATCTGGGAGGTGAAGGCTGATATATGGGTGGAGGTGTTTGGTATGTGAGAGGAGACTTTGGACCTTGAGATACCATTACTGCACCAACTTCTTTCTTCTTAGAGATACCTCCCGACTGCAAAGCTTTATTTGTGGCTGGAGTGCTTCGAAATTTGTCACCATTCCGCTCTTAATTCCTTCTTCTATTCTTTCTCCAGTTTGATGATGTCAGAGAACTTATGGTTTTCAATAACCATCAGCCTTTCATAGTATTGCAGATCCTTAGCTCTGACGAAAAACTTATTCGTCTGTTCTTCTTCCAGTGCTGGCCTTACCTTTGCGGCTTCATACCTCCACCGAGTAGCATACTCGCAAAAAACTTTTCGTTGGCTTCTTTTTGAGATTATGAATGTAGAAAACATCTGATGCGTTTTTTATGTTGAACCTGAATCGGTCCATGAAGTCTAACACCATGCTCAGCCAATTAACCCACTTCTTTGGGTTATGACTGATGTACCAAGACAAGGCGTCTCCAGTGAGGCTCCTCATGAACAACTTCATACGGATCCGTTCGTCCTTGCCAACCCCTACAAGCTTGTCACAATACATTCTCAAATTAACCTTTGGATCACCTGTTCCGTCAAAAATTTCAAACTTAGGAGGTTTGTAACCCTCCAGCGGTTCTACATCTAGCTGAATACACAAATCCTCATAATTCAAACCCTCAATGCCTTTGCTACCTTTGACGCTTTGAACTCTTCCAGTAAGTTTCTTGAGTTCCTCCGCCATGTTCTTGATGAGCAGGACCTTCTCGATGGATTCGGGTATGTATAGGGTCTATTATGGGGTGTGGGGTAAAGTTTCCACGTATATGGAATTGCTTTGGTGGACTCCGAGAATCTGGGCGTAATGGTGGTAATTGGTTGAGTTTTGTGGATCAGGAGTAGGTTGTGATGCATTCTGGGGAGTGTGGTATGTGGTCGTTTGTGGGTACTGAATCGGATGGTGATGGTGTTGTTGAGGAGTAGGTACCAGTGGAGGGTTTTGGTTCTGAGGAGGTGTAGCATATTGATGTGGTGCGGGAGGATTTAGTGGTGGGTTTTGATTCTGTGTGTTTTGAGGAGGTGCCAGGTTTTGGGCATTTTGTTGGTTAATGTCGGGAACGTCCAGGGTGAGGGAAAGGTTTGCCAAGTTCCGGACCTGCTCAAGCTCTCCTTGTATCTATGGTATTTTCTGTTCCATGCGCAGGACTAATTCATTCTGTGTTGGAGTGCTCCGGCCATCCGAAGTCTCAACGTTTTCTGCATTGTCTTTTCTGATACCACTTAAATCATCTATCTTTCCTTTCCCTTTGCTTTTGCCTTTAGGATCACTTGGTGGAGGAGGAGGTGGAGGACCTCTGGATCTAGTGTAATATGCAGATGATTCCAGTATGCACGAACCAACCTTGGGGAATGGAAATAATCAAAATAAAGAAAAATAAAAGGTAACCAAGTCAGTAAGGGGTATTGAAAGAATGCTGGAAATAATAAACATGCTTTGCAAAATAAATTCGCGTCCTAATTTGGGGTACCTCGTTGTGCCCGAGGTAGGCCTAGTGACACATAGACTTAGAGAAAATCGATGCCAATAATTGCGTCATTTCACTAATGTGAAATAAATCAAATCTTTACTAAAATGACAATAATAAGAAAGTTATTAATGGCATATGCCTTATTACAATCGAAATCTAAACTAAACTAGAAAGCAGTAAAACAACATTCCCCTACTCTATTCTATCACAGAAGGACCTTCCCCATGATTGGCTCTTTTGACTCCATCGATCAAATTCCCCAAGTCGCGCATATCCAGCAATAGATAAGCCTTTTCTAGGAGCCCTCCTTCATTTCCATCCTTGTTTTGACAGCCTGCAATCCTCTTTCTCATTTTCCCTTCAAGTTCCATCAACCCTTGCTCCAGATATTCTAATCTCTCTATTGATTTGGTGGCAATTTCTCTCCATTCGTTGATTGCTTCCATATTCAATTTGTGTTGCTCTAGATGCCTAGCTTCAGATTCAAAGACCCTCTTGCGTAACCTCCTATACTTGACTTGTGCTTCAGCATCTTCATCTATGATCCTGTTTTGTAGATTAATTCCTGGCTTGACGTCTCCTGCTATGTCGTCCACTAGCCATGATGGATAGAAGTACACATGACTGGCATGATATCTGTCTGGCTCAATAGTATCTTTTTCCACAATGACCTTCTGATTCCACATATGCTGTGCCTCGAACTTGAATGGTATAACCTCCCCTTTAAAGTCTGCTTTGTACTGGACCATGTTGGATACCCGAGGTATAACCTATTTTCTTCCCGCTTGTCTCATTACCCTTATGGGAGCATAAGGATAAATTGCCCTCAACTCGATTAGTACTAGATGAGTAGTCTCTTTTGATCTGATAATGCACTCACTGCTAGGAAACCATTCGAACATCCAATGTACCTGCTCGTCCGTCAGATTGCTGAAGAAGCGCACCCAACTCACAACATTTCCAGGTTGTGCAAACATGTCTGGGATAAATGTCATTCTCTTTGGGTGATAGTAAGCTATATGGTCATCCAATGGTTGACGCAGGAGCTCCTGGCGATACTCTCCTCTTTGAAAATGTTTTAGTAACCAAACTTGCAGTAGCATATTACAACTCTAGAAGTGCCCGAACCCCTGCTTGCACCGATCTAGAGCGCGGTACATTTCAACCAAGATCATGGGGATGATAGTGTAGGTTTGTCCCTCAATGCCTTCCATTAAGGTCTTGGCGACCATGGCTAGATGAGTGTGGATCCTTCCCCTTTCATCAGAAATATCAGCAACCCCAAGAAGCAGACAATGAACACGTAGACTCGACGGTGCGTCCAACCCAAGGAAGTAATGACGAGTTCATCATGATAAAGGCGGTATGACTTGTTGTGCCCATAACGTTCATAAAGGAATTCAAATGGATGTACAACATATTCAAACAAAGCAGTTCATCATTTTTCTTGAAACCTAGCATTTTTAGAAAAAAACCGTGAGGGGTGCGATTCTTTAGTACCAATAATCCGTTACTATCCCATGGCAAATTAGCAAAACCTCCTATTTCCTCCAAGAGAGGAGTCATTTCTATGTCATCGAAGTGGAAGACAACCCTCTTCTCATCACAAACATAGTAGCGGCCTCAATAAATGCTCTATTCGGTCGGATATCTAACAAAGATGGCAAATTACCGAGGACACCTTATCACATGATTCTTGTCACTAGGCGCGATATTTTTCCACCAATCTAGCAGTAGAGGTGGGGTGTTTTGGACCATGCCGAACCTGGGGACTTCGTGCTTCATTTTCTGCAAACAAATAGAGTTAGCCCTTTCCCCCTCCAGATTCGATTGTTTACACACTAATGATCAACATATTGTCATATTTCTCCAAGTAAAGCACATAATGTGACGATTTCCCTTGGGATCGTGAAAATTCCGTCGTACTTTGGACAAGGCTTATCTTAGCAGGATATCACGTTGAAAACGTTATAACACGTACTAGGTTTAACACGATGCATGTACATTTGATATTGGAGTAGGGTTTCTAGAGTGGCCTAGACTGGTACTCTCAAGTGGACAACTTGAGAGGGAAAGGTACGGGACCATCGACTGCACCGCTGATCGACTAGTCTACCGCAAAGTAAGCCTTTTCGATTTTAAGAGGGTAATTTTGGAAGAGCACGGACACTCATCAAGCGCCGCTTTATTGATAATTGGCACAAGTGAAATATGATATGGAGCATGCTTTATGTAGAGATAATAACACATTGCCAAGTATTTGCATGATAAATATGTAAAAAGCGTTAAATACAGTATTAAGGTAAAAAATGAAAAACATAAAGGAAAGACAAAGGAAGAAGTTAGTTCAGGGAATATATGTGAGAATGTAATAAAGCAAACAAGGGAGTAGGGACGGGAGTGGCATGATATATAGCAGTCGTTAAACAAATAAAGAGCAATTATAGCAAATAAGGGTAAATAGGAAAGGGATGTGCATGTTATAACAAATTTAAACGAATAAGGTGAATAGGGAAAGGAGTGTGCATGTAATAGCAAAATTTAACAAATAAAGATGGAAGAGGAATGTGTGTTTTATAGCAAAGAAAAAAATAATCCACATAAGCCAAGTTCATTATGGTAAGAGCCTAAGTGTAAATCCCCAGCAGGGTCGCTATGCTGTCGCGCCTTGTTTTTCTCGTGAAAGCGGGCTTCGACATTGACAAATCTTTTAAAGGAAGGGTTAAAAGAGAAGAGTCTTCACCTAACGATTTTTAAGATGCGTTAAGGCACCTATTTGTAAATTACTCTATTTTAACTAGTCAATGCCACCAAAGATCAGGTAAAGGCTCGAAAATACCTCGAGGAGAAGGTATTAGGCACTCTTCGAGGTCCACAACTGTGGGTCCCGGCCGAATATGAATTATATGGATTAGTCAAATAAATGAAGAGAGAAAGAGCACAAAGTTTAGGAATTTTCTTCTAAAAGATTTTGAATAGATGCGTACATCGACTTGATTCAAATAGAGGAGAAATAAGATGAGGGGTCCTAAGTTTTTTAGCCTAAAGGATCACCCCGTGCAACATAAATAATACTTCGTAACTCCCTCAAGATGGGGTGTGTTGATACCCAATTTTTTCCTATGTATTTTTCGTACCCAAAATACTTCCAAAATAGCATATTTGTGCATATATAAGCACACCCATGAGTTTTGATATTTTTTGATGATTTTTAAACCAATTTATTGCCTATTTTTATACCATAAAATCCAATAGTTATTCCCAAAATTTGCCATTTTGGTGAACGATTTATTTTATTCTCATATTTACATCAAAACATAGCTAACATGATTTTTGCATATTTTTAAAAAAATTCATTTGGTATTTTTAAAACCAAATTGCATAAAATTGCAATACTAGCCTCTTTAAAGATTCAATTGTAATTATATTTATAAAATTGACTCCAGTATTTTTAATTTGATAATTATGTATCATTAATTATTTTATCACATTTGATTTATTTCCAGAAATTATTTTGCTATTTTTTTTTATAAATTAAAACAAGGGAAAAGTGGCTATTTAAGAGTTAGCCCTTTGCATTTCAATTTTAGCCCGAAATTAACCTCAATCCTAAGCCCAAATCAGACCCAAAATTCCCTACCCAATTTCTTAATTAACCCGACCCACGGCCCGTTTATTTTTACCCGCCCGGCTCCCTTTTGGTCCAGGCCGTTGATCAAAATGATCAACGGCCACATTTCCTCCTTACCATTTTAATTCCCAAATGACCCTAACCCTATCCCCATTCTCCAAATCCGCCGCCTCTGGTTCCTCTCGTCTCTCTCGAACCCTCTCAACCTCTGAAACCCTAATATCCACCTACCTCTAGAATCCATGGCTAATCTAGCCATGGACAACTTCTACCCACCATCTCCTGCTCTCACACGCTTGCTCATTGAAGATTCGAGGCTAGACCTCGAAGGTCTTCATCCAAACCCTGGCCGGTTTGAGTTTCTTTGGCCGTTTCCGGCTTTGCTCCGGCGTATCTCAGCCTCTCAAGCCTGGATTCGACCTTGCTAGCTCAGAACCATTCTCGAGACTTCCAAGCCTTCTCGTCCTTTTGGGTTCTCAGAAACCCTAGCCTAATCGAGGTTCCTTTTTCGCTTATTCGTCTAGATCTATGCTAGATCTATGCTGTGTGTGCCATTTTAGAGTTTTTCCCCAATTTTCCCTTTTCAAAACTGTTCGAATCCTATTTTTAGGGTTTTCTAAATGTTTTTGATTCTTTTATTCTTTTTATGTGCGTTCATGCTCGTTGTTTTATTCCTTGTTATGTTCAAGCCTGCTCTTGTGTTTCTTACTGGATCTTTTACGGAGATTCTTTTACCTCTTTTGTTCACATGTTAGCCTAGGTTATTGACTCGCTTTTGCTTATATGTTTAAGCTCATGCTTTGATTTTGTTTCTGAGTTCTGTTGATCATGCTCTTGCCTACCTTCGTCTTAAAACTCGTAATTTCCTCTTATTTCTGTTTGTGCATATCTGCCTATCTCTGTGACTTTGAACGATTCCCTCACCTCCGACTCCATGTGAAACCCTAAGATTTGGGGGTTTTTCTTTTCTTTGAAGTGAAAGAAACTAGGGTTTCACTCTGAAACCCTAGGTTTACAGACTCATGACGAGTCTGTAATCGAACTTGTGAACTTATTTGCCTATGATTATGGCAAAAACACTTATTGTTCTTCTTTGTTTTGAACTACATGCTTATATATAAGCTTCCCTTTCAAAGTTTTATTTTCGAAATTCCTTTAATCAGGCTAAGAAATTCGTCACTAATTTCTCTTGATTGAACCTCTTTTACCTTACTGATGTTTTCCTTAAATAATTGATCCTGTATATTCTGTGATCTTGTACCAACGTTTGAATTATTTACTTCCTTAATTATCTCAGTCTCTTTGTGATTTACAACTGGAGCCGAGATCCTTTGACTGATTTTTAAACTTATACTTATTCTTACTACTGTGCCCTCTTTCCTTAAATATCCAATTGTGTATGTGACCTTATTTGTGCATCATATGGTCTCTTTACCTTAATTTAGCCTTAATAAACTGATTCTCTCTTCCTTCTTAGTCGTCTGAACTAGACCCTTAATAAAAGGAGTCTGTCTACCCTAATTGATACTAATTTGATTAGTTTCTATGTTTATACCTTTGTGCCTGCCTCACCTGTTTTCAAAACTATATAAAGGGCTCAGCCCTCCCCTTTTCAAAAGGGCAGTAACAACGAGTAAGTAACAATCAAGTAATAATAGGCAATCTGCTTTCTACTCCCTTCTTCTCTCAAATACACAGACCAGTTCTGTGTACTTCTCCTCTTTGCTTTCTGAAATACCCTTTAAGCTCTNNAAACCAAATATATCCCATCTTAGGGCATTTGGATGCAAGTACTTTGTGCACAATAATGGAAAAGACTCCCTAGGTAAATTTGATCCCGGAAGTGATGAGGGAGTATTCTTGGGATATTCTTCATATAGCAAAGCATATAAAGTGTTAAATAAAAGAACTTTGTGTGTATAAGAAAGTGTGCATGTTGTGTTTGATGAAACTAACATTCTTTCTGAGAGACAGGAACATGAAGATGAAGCCACTGGACTAGAAAAGGACTTAACCGAAGTCTCAGCACAACTTAAAGTGGCACCAAAAGAAGGAACAGGTGATGGAACAGGTTCTTCCATCCAGGGCAACCTGACAGGGGGAACTGATCAAAGAGGAATTGAAACTAATCCTCTAAAAGAATCTGTTCATGATCCTGTTCCTCAGCAACAGAACATGGGAGAAACATCTAGCAGAAACCAGATGGTTGTGAAACCTCACAAGTATCAAAGTTCTCATCCTATTGAGAACATAATCACTGATCCAACATATGGAGTCAAAACTAGATCACAATTAAAGAATCTGTGTGCTTTTGATGCATTCCTATCTATTATTGAATCTAAAAATGTTGTTGAGGCTTTGCAGGATGCAGATTGGGTGAATGCAATGCAAGATGAACTCAATCAGTTCGAAAGAAGTCAAGTTTGGCATCTAGTTCCAAGACCTAAGGACAGATCAGTTATTGGTACAAAATGGGTCTTCAGAAACAAACTTGATGAAGATGGAACAGTTACAAGAAACAAGGCAAGACTGGTGGTCCAAGGTTACAGCCAAGAGGAGGGTATAGATTATGATGAGACTTTTGCTCCAGTTGCAAGACTAGAGGCAATAAGACTCCTCATAGCCTTTGCAGCACACATGGAATTCACTGTTCATCAGATGGAAGTCAAAAGTGCCTTCCTGAATAGCTACCTGAAAGAAGAAGTGTTTGTGGAACAACCTCTAGGGTTTGAGAGCAAGGAATGTCCTGAGCATGTGTACAAATTAGACAAGGCTCTCTATGACTCAAGCAGGCTCCAAGAGTATGGTATGAACGACTGTCCAAATTTCTGCTTGAACATGGCTACAAAAGAGGTAAAATTGACAGTACCTTATTCCTAAGGGAAAAAGGTAAGGATCTCCTTGTGGTACAAATATATGTTGACGACATAATCTTTGGGGCCACCACTGATAAGCTAAGTAAGGATTTTGCAAAACTAATAGGGAGTGAGTTTGAAATGAGTATGATGGGTGAGCTTAACTTCTTCTTAGGCTTACAGATCAAACAAAGTCCAAATGGAACCATGATCCATCAGCAGAAGTATGCAAAAGAGCTTATCAAAAAGTTTAAAATAGAAGAATCAAAAGAAATAGACACACCCACTGCAACTGCCACTAAATTAGACATTGATGAACCTGGTTCATCAGTTGATCAAAAGTTGTATAGGGGAATGATTGGTTCACTCTTGTATCTTACTGCCAGCAGACCTAACATTATTTTCAGTGTAGGGCTTTGTGCTCGCTTTCAGGCTAATCCAAAAGAGTCTCACTTGACTGCTGTCAAAAGGATACTAAGATATTTGAAGGCACCACTGATCTGTGTCTTTGGTATCCTAAAGGTAGTAATTTCAATCTAGTAGGATATGCTGATGCTGATTATGCAGGTTTCCTTGTGGATAGGAAAAGCACCTCAGGTATGTCTCACTTTCTTGGTTCATGTCTTGTATCATGGGCCATTAAAAAGCAAAATTCAGTGGCCTTATCCACTGCTGAGGTTGAATATGTTGTTGTTGCATCTTGTTGTGCTCAACTACTATGGATCAAACAGCAGCTGGTAGATTTTGGCATTGAAGTTGGTTGCATTCCTATATTCTGTGATAACACTAGTGCTATAAGTATGACAAAGAACCATGTTCATCATAAGAGGACTAAGCACATAGATGTTAGACACCACTTCTTGAGAGATAACTATGAGAAAGGATTGATCTCCATAGAATTTTGTGCTACTGATAAACAAATTACTGACATCTTCACTAAAGCACCGAGTAGAGAAAACTTTGAGAGGAACAGGTTGGAATTAGGGATGATTAAGATCACCTAATAGGTCCAGCTCAGAATGCACAATGAAAAAAAATTGGCTAGGAGTTCTAAACATGTGTAAATATCTAGATTAATTCTTACTCAGCTTCATACTTTAATTAGTATACTCCTGTGACATGTGTTTATATGGCTCACTGATCTCTTACAAAAATTTCTCTATTATGGAATTTGAGGCATGTTCAATAGAGTTCTAAATGAAGAACCTGGTTCATCAGTATGGGTTCATATGAAAGCTCAGGTATGTTTTCTATACTCTGCACAATTACAAAGATTAAAAATTCAATCATGAGCAGAAGTCCTATACTTGTCAAATTCCTAGAAAATTCTATCCGTTAGCATTGAACCAGTTCCGTCCATCTAGAACTCTAAACCGTAATCTTTGCCTAATATCTAGGGAAGCCAAATAGATCATTCAAAATCTGGAACTTCAGGTTGATTAGACTCCTATTTGGCCACTGCAAAAGGCTGCCGTTACTTATTAAATGTGTAATCCCCTTTAAATACACATCAATTCTCCAGTCTTCATCATAACTCTAAAATAGTCAAAAATTAGTTGTCATCTTCACTTACCCTCTCTCCAAAATTCCCAAATTTTCTCAAAGAATCAACGATCATGTCTAACCCACAAGAAAATCCTGGAACTCCTCCACCACCATCTCCCTCAAATTCATCCGCAACCACTCCACCCCGTGAATCTCCAAAACCTAGATTACGAAGGGTAAAAATGCTTGCTAGAAAGACTGTGGCATCTGATGCTCTGAGGAAGGCTTTAAATGAAAGGTTGAAAGCAACAAGTGAAAGCAAGCAAAGCTCAAAAATCTGACTCCAGCTCTGAGTCTGAATCCTATCAATCTGCTACTGAGGGGGAAGGACATGGGTCTTCTGACTCTGAAAAGACTCAAGAATCACCTTCCAAGGTAAGTTCACCTGTAATTGAAAATTTAGAGACTAGGTTTGTTCTGGTTGGACCCATTAGGGATGTTGAGTTGCCTGAGATACGTAGGAGTGGAGGTAAAAAGAAGTTAGAAAAAGAAAAAGAGAGAGAGGGTGCATGTGGTGAAGAGAGGGGAACTGGGAATAGTGTAGTACCTGCTATTTGTGGGGTTGAACATGAAAAGGTAGAAGCGAGTGGCCTGAAGTCAGGGGGAAGTGGTTCCTGGGAAGCTGCTGAGGGGCTGGTTCATCTGAGCAAACAGAGAGATGAACCTGTTTCATCTACTAAAGAGACCCTGGCTGATCTACTGAAAAAGATTGGGGCAAGCTATGACCCAAAGAAACGCAGAACTCCCACAACAAAAACCCCAAATGTTCCCAAGCCTTCTAAGAAAAGAAAAACTTTATCCCCAACACCTACTGCCTCTTCAGTGCCTAGGGGTAGAGCCACAAGAAGCAGGGTAAAACAGAGTGAAGCTGATCTACAAAAAGCCTTAGAAGAAAGCAAGAAAAAAAATGGATAAAGGAAAGGGAAAGATTGCAGAATCCTCAGAGGCTGTTGAGGAAGAGGAGATGGAACTGGTCCATCAAGAAAGGGGTACAACAGTGGAGGTTCCTACACCCAAGCCTAAAAAGCCCAAGACTTCCTCGAAGAAGATTTCCTCTGTGTCTGAAGTTGTTGAACCTTCACTAGCCAAGAGGACAAGATCAGCAGTGAAAAACAAACAATCAAGAATTTCTGATGATGAAGACTGGAGTGGAGAAGAAGAAGAACATGATTCTGAGAAGGAACATGACAAGTTTGCCATGTTTGGCAGAAGGAAAATTTTGAAGGGAAGACTGTTGAAAGACCTGGCGCAACCAAGAATAATTAGGTTGGTGGATGCTTTAGCAGCTCAGGGGTGGAAGGACATGGTCCTTCAGATGGATGGTAGGCTTGCCGGGAATGAGCTGATTGAATTTATGGCAAATGTTGTGGTTAAGGATGGCATAGTTAGAAGCCTGGTGAAAGGAGTTCAAGTGCAGTTTGATGCACAGAAACTGGGAGAGATTCTGGACATACCCTCTGAAGGGTTTGATGACTACACAAGGCAAAGGTGGCCTTGCCTGGACTCCCTCCCTACTGCCCTTGAAATCACCAAGAGGTTTTGTGATTCAGAAGAAGTGAATGAAGCCCGGGTTGTGCAGAAGAGTGAAATGAGGCCTGAGCACAAGGTTGTGTTTGAATTTGTCAACAAGTGCTTATTGCCTAGACAGGAGAGAAGGCACACTGCCAACTACATGGATTTGGTCCTTGTGGAGTGCCTAGAGAGAGGAAAGCAAATCAATTGGCCTGCTTTAATTGTCAAGTTGCTAGACAGGGTCATAAATGGCTCCAAGGCTCATGCTACTCCTTATGGCTTTATTCTAACCACAGTTTTGGACAGGCTGAATGTGCCTCTAAAAAAATGGGAAATGGCCTCAAGCAAGGAACACTTTGGCATCAATACTCAGCTTGCTTGTGACTATCCAGTCAATGCCATCCCAAATGAACCTGGTTCATCCCAGAAGGCACCCATCAACAGCAAAGTTAGAAGTCTGGTTCAGGAATGTGCAGCCAAGGATGCTAAAATAGCTAGACTCAAGGCATGTGTGGTTGAAGTGGAAGCTGAGAGGGATGGTCTCAGATCTGAGCTTGCCAAAGAAAAGGAGAAGAATGATGGAATTCTTCAGAACATGTTGAATCTTCTCCAAACCCAATCCCAACCCTCTAGTTCCTCCAAGCCCTAGGACTTCTAGACCCTGTCTCCTGAACTTGTTCAGTACCCCAGTGACCCAGATTAGGGATTTTTCTATCTTTCTATTTATTTTTTTTGCTCATGGTTGGAATGTTTTTCTTTCTTTTTGTGGATTGTAGGTGACAACATATCTCTATCAATAACAACTGCTGTTTTCTCTTGTTCAATGATTAATCTGTCCTTGATAGTTTAAATATGTTTGTTTGATTGCTGATGATTGCACCATGATTGCATTTGCAGTTGCCCCAGTGGCCATGAGTAGTTATTAAAATCTGGGATTCACATTGTGTATGCAACTTTTCGATGATGCCAAAAGGGGGAAGAGATATTGTGCTTTACACATTCTAAAATAAGTGATGTTTATAACCTAATTAACCTGGTCCTTGATGATAAGTGAATTTTCTAAGTTTAGTGTTGATGGTTAAGCTGAGTTCTTACAGGTTCCAAATCAGTAAAAAGCACAGAGTTTGTCATCATCAAAAAGGGGGAATTTGTTGGCCCAAGAACAGGTGAAGTTTTGAAGAATGACAAATGAACTCAGTCATGGACCAGGTCCATCTTGTGAAGCACAGTCATGATCAACCTATACATGTGAGAGGCACGTGAAGGAGATGAGTCCTACTGATAAAGCAGCAATATCTCATGATCTGACCGAAAAGGTTGCATATTAGATAAGGAGAGAAAAGTCTCCTTATATGAAGAGAACACAATCCAGGATAAAGATAGTGTTAGAGTTTGATATCATCGTGAACTCTTCTGCGATAGAAGAACAGCAATTGAGTCCGAATCAAACTCCGATTACTAACCTATTAAATAACAGTGATTGTTCTCTTTTACAGGTATTGCACAAATGCAAAAGTTAAACTAAATTGAGAGCAAAAGAGCATGGCGATTTTGCAAGCAATTTATGTGAGATTTGAGTGTGCACTCCTGAAGCTACTTGAACGAGATAGAAGAATCAGTTCCATTGTGTCTTTCTTTTATTCTAGTTCAATTCTAGTAGGTGGTTTAAAATTGTACCTTTCAGGTTTCATAGAAGCAATTGTATTAGGTACTTAGAGTGTTCAAGTTATAGCTAACTTGAAGTTGTCGCAACAGTTGAGGCTGTGTGCTACAACGGGATTAGAGTTAATCCTTAGGTTTACAAAGAGTTTTGTAAATGTTGTTTTGGCTCAGTGATTTTAGTGGAAGTTTGGGAAAATCATACTGAGTAGTAGGTCGTAGTTTTTTCACCTTTTGAGCCAGGTGTTTTCCACATAAAAATCTCTGTGTTATTTACTTTCAGTATTTATTATTCCGCAAACAGTAGTAGTTGGAACACCTAGAAGAACCAGGCTCTTCTATAGAATAGTTAAGCAAAAAATTGGATACCACACAATTTAACCCCCCCCCCCCCACCCTCTTGTGTGGCATTAACGTTTAAAACATCATAAATAAATATTATTTACAAATTAAAAAAATAAAAAGTATTTAAGCATCTATAATGCTGGAATAACAAAATAATGAGCATACTAAATAATTAATTAGAATAATTTGTTTGTAATAATAATTTTAGTATTAACAACAAAAATTTAATAATATATTTAAACAATTCAGAATGAAAGAAAATAAAGGTTGTAAAATATATATTCCATGCATGTAATATAAAATTATTATTTAAATAAAAGTATTTTTATAATATATATTATATATTTTTGAAAATTATGCTCAATCATATTATATATATTCCAAGCACGACTTAACATAGCATATTTTACCCTATACAGATAGTCCCCCTGCTTTCCAGTGACATAACTTTGTGCCGTCGAAAAGTTGGTAGAAATATAATAACATAATTGAGCATAATTTTTAAGAATATATAATGTATATTATAAAAATACCTTTATTTAAATAATTATTTTTATATTACGTGCATGGAATATATAGTTTACAACCTTTATTTTCTTTCATTCTGTGTAAATAAATTTTTGAATTTTTGTTGTTAGTACTAAAATCATTATTACTAAAAAATTATTCTAATTAAATTTTGTTACTATGCTCATTATTTTGTTATTACAACATTATATATGCTTAAATACTTTTATTTTTTTTATTTATAAATAATATTTATTTGTTCTATAGGTAAGTCCATAATATAAATTAAAAAAGGAAAATTATAATATTAAAAAGTTTAAAAAGAATAAATAGAAGATAAATGTTTATAATTTAGAGGGTAAAATAGGTATTTGACAATCCAAAATTTGGAAAATCTAGTTGAGTGACCTTCTGAGTGCAATAGGCATAGTTCAGTGACTTTGTTGTTACAAATGAAAGTAAAATGACTTTCGAAAATAATTTGGGATAGTTGAGTAACCATTTGAGTAATGAACTCCGTAAGTCTATAGGAAAAAATTAATCGTTAACTCAATACAACGCTTGGTTGCCTTATTAAGTTCCGCATTGATAATACCTACACAAGTTATATCTAAGAATGTGCGTATTATTTTTGTGAAATACAATATAAAATAAGAATACATGTATCCCTACATAAGCAAGAGTAATTAAAGATAAAAAAGTAATCTATCCCCACATAACAATTCCTACATTATTATTCAACACAAAACATTTCATATAGTATTAATCAACCCATAAACAATCTTCATAACTTCAAATTCTATCGACTTAATATTCTACCTCAAAGGATTCTGGTAGGATAAATAAAATTCTTCTTCAATTAACAAGAGGTCACAAATGAGATAGCGAAAAACCCAAAAAAAGAAAAGAAAGGGGAGAAAAGAAAATATGGGAACTGGTGACATGATCATTATCCAAATAAAAAAAAGATATTGTTCTTGCTTTAAACAACAGGGGAATGTGATCATGCTATAAAGAAGCTTCTGAATATTAAAGCAAAAAGAAGAATGTGGTTTTTCCTGTATTAGTAGTGGGCTTCTCACTCATCTCCAAGTAGACTCTTTTTAGTTCCACTCACTCTTTACCCTTCTCTCAAAAATTGTTCTATTCTTGCTTTTCTTGAAAATGCTTGGTGGGTCCCTCCTACACTAAACCCCCCTCAATTGCCCATTTGAATTGAATCTTTGCTATTCATGATGTCAATTACTATCTGCTACTACTACTCTTACTTGTATTTCTTCATCATTCTTTGCAGCCTTCAAAATCCATGGCTTTTCCTGGTCAGTTGTCTATATACATGTTTTATTATTTTCTTGATCTTTAGTGTATATTGAACTGGGGTCTGGCATGGTAGCTAGAGTTCATTTTGTTTTTGTCCTTTAAATGCAGCAGAAATGGTAAAGAAGTAAACATACAGTAACAACAACATACCCAGTATAGTGGATATAGTGTACGCACACCACCTTACTCCTACTTTTCCGGTAGACTCTCAGCTCAGGAAAACATACAAAGAAGTTCAACATATAACATATTTATGGTGTCAGTTGATCAGTTTATACAGTGTAATTTAAAGGGGGAAGGGTGCCAATTGACTCCCCTTGGATAAGGGTAGCTCCACCCTCGATATTCTGGAAGGCTCTTTACTGGATGCTTAACTGAAGTGACCTTTAGTTGTAAGTTTCTTGGCTGCAACTAATATGTCTGTCTAGAATTAACTGGAGAGGTACATGAGCAGGTCCATAGTGCTATATAATAAGGTGGTAAAGTCTGTTCTTAGTAGTAATCTTAACTGGTGGAAATGCTTTAAAATCACGAAGCAGGTCAAGTAAAAACACAATTGCAAAATGAAAAAAAGAATAGAATTTGACTCTGATATCTTAGTAGCATAAGTAAATATACAACAACAATAGACACAGTGTAATCTTACAAGTGGCGTCTGGGAATGGTAGTATGTACGCAGTCTTACCCCTACCTTATGAAGGTGGAGAAGCTATTTCTGATGCATAAGTAAATATCAAAATGAAAAAAGGCATAGAAACGACTTAGCCCCACGAGCTGATATCTTCCAACACTATTAGTTTCTTTCATAGAAGTATGCCTTTGTATGATTGCTGAAATCTTCTTGTCTAGGAACGCTAGCCTTTCAGCAACAGTAATTAATTTTGGCTCTTCTATTCTTGCACAAATTGAGCATTAACTAAATTGGTGGCACAAAAAAAGAGGTTACTTTTAGAATCAATGGGAATCCTCATCATGCTGCATCAGGACAATGCCTATTTCTTTGACATCATTACATGGAAGAAGTTTTACATGTCACCTTTTCTCTAATACAAATTGCAAGTCATGTTGATGTTTCTTTGTTATTCTTGTTAGGTGTTTGTCCCGATTTTCTTACCATATTTAGTTTTTCTATCTTTTGAAGTAGATGACAATATATTTACCATAATTGAGTTTTTCTTTTTCTGGAAGGATATTGTAAATCTCTCATATTTGGCTAGTCCCTCTTCTTGGAGGAAAAAGTTTGGACTTCTATAAATTGAGGATCCTTCCTTCTTATTCAGTAGCATCCACAATGTAGCCATATGGATTTGAGAGTTTTGTTTAGGGGGACAACTTTTCGGGACAAGTGTTAGTGTGTCACTTGTGTTTGACTCTTCGTGAGGTTGTTCTCTCGATATTTTGTACTCTCTTTTATATAGTGGATTGCTCATCTCCGCCTGTGGATATAGGTCAAATTGACCGAACCACGTTAGATGTTTGTGTCTCTTTTGGTATATTTCTCTTTTTTGTCTGATTTATCGTTATTCAAGATTTGTTTTACTAGCTTCCGCATGACACCTGATTATTTCGATCCTAACAATTTTGTGTGCATTTCCTCCGTGGATACGATTCGGAAAAAGTTCATAAATCTCCTCATTGTTGGATATTTTGTTTTGTGTAGAATATCATAAACAAGGAAAACAATCAGTTGGAAGCTCTCCTATGGTTGATAGAGAAAATTCAATGTCCGCGGCCTTTTCTTTCCGGCATTTTCACTTGAACTTGTTGATGCTCCTACTTTTCTGCAGCAATGGTCTCTCCGCAAATGATGATGATATTGAAGGTACGGGTTATAGGTTTTGGTTACTGAATCTGTGAAAAAATTTCGTGAATGGAATTTATTATTTGGGGAAGAGACCTATCTATTCACTTTGTTGAATATTGTGGTTGCTGGTCCCGATTCTTGTCATTCATAAAATCCATGCTGCTTTCATCAGGAAAAAAGAGAGAGTATAGTTCCCATTTAAGTAAGTGTATGTTCTCCTTAAACTATTTTAGCTGAATCAGAAAACGTTAGATAGACTATTGAATATCAGCTGCAAATTCATGTTAAATGGCCTCAAAATATACATATCAACATTCAGTTTGTACTGACTTCATCCTCAATGTTCTGGTACAATTGAAATGATTTTAAAGTGATGGTTGCTTATATGGGCATCATAGCTCGACTTGTAACGTAATTCAAGAACTACTATAGGCAGTACATAGCACCCGACGAATAAGAAACAAAAATATCAATAAGTTGAGCTTCAATGGAGAAGTGAGGATTCATAGAGCCGACCCTAACTTGTTTGGGACTGAGGTGCAGTAGTTGTTGTTGTTTTTATTGAATCGCTTCTGTTATTAATATTTTGGTCATCATTTCAGGTCATGCTTTGATTGATTTGCTGAGGGCTCTGAATGATTCCAACAATAGAATCACAGATTGGAACATTCATTTAGTGTCTCCCTGTTTCAGTTGGTCTCATGTTACATGCAGAAATGGAAATGTCATATCCTTGTAAGTTCTTTTCTTTCTGTTTTAAGTAAATGAATATTGCAGGAACTTACATTTTATTTCCTTAGTACGAGCCGAAAATCATGACACAAATCGCGTATTGATCTAGACAGTTTTGTTTATTCACTTTTTAAATATTTTTATCATACAGGAGCCTAGCTTCTAACGGATTCTCAGGAACTCTGTCGCCGTTGATAACCAAATTGAAATTTTTGGTTAGCTTGTAAGTTTGCTGCATTTTGTATTAAATTACTAAGTTTTATTTCCTTCTCTTATTTCCTTATCCTGCATATCTTTCACCTGCTTGAGATTATGCTACTTTGATTAGTCTTAAGTTTCTTTTGGTAAATTCCTTCTGTATAAAGAATCTTCTACGAGAATCATCAAGATGTATCAGAGGCAATTGTATATGAATTTGTTATTGGAGATTTTTGAATTCTCAATGTATACAAGTTGTATAGTCCAACCCAGGAAAAGTAATCAGGTACATGTGATGTGTCCAATCACATAACTAGATAATTTAGTATTTCAAGGATGGAAGTCATCACCCTTGTGGGAATTTCGAACAGCACATTTAGCAGTAGTTCAGAACTTGCTTTGTTTTATTTTTCCCTCCTTTAGTTCATCAGGAGAAAGTGGTATCAAATTTTGGACATATTTGCCACATTAGGGGACAGTGGTGGATCTAAGTGGAGTCAAGGGGGTTCCTTTGTCGGGAAATTACACTATCCAAATAGTGTAAAAATGATTTGTTTTGGTTATATGTAAGCAGTTTAATTTCCTTGACATGAAGAAAAATTCTAGTATCATAGTAAAGGGGGTTCAAAAGTTGCTTTAGATAATAGGATTAAATTCTAACAGTGACATCCTAGAATTTTCTTGAATCCCCTTGTATAAATGGGAGCCACAGTTAGGGAAGTAGCAAATTCAAGTCCATGACAAGTTTTGAACAGGCAATGAAGCATGATGATCACTAAGCCAAAATATGAAGTGTTAACTATCTTAACTTGCTGCTTGGAAAATTATTTAGTCAATTTTGACACTAATCTTCAGTGTCTTGGCAGGTCAAGGAAAGTCATGAAGCGTCTAAAATGCTTTTGGTCTATGCAGGGATTTACAGGATAATGATCTATCTGGTGTCTTACCTGATTACCTTAGCAGCGTGTCAAGTCTACAAAACTTGAATCTGGCAAACAATAGGTTTTATGGCTCTATTCCAGCAGCTTGGGGTCAGCTCCACAATCTTAAGCATTTGTAAGTGATTGTTTTTCTTTGTTTCTCTCCTTTTTGCCTAAAGTACCAGTCCGCTTCTCTAAGTAAGACCTCAACACTGTTATTGTTAAACGGTTTGGAATTCACACATCTTCAGTATAGAGCATTCTTGCAACAAAGTCTTGCTGTGATATCCTTTTGTCCTGCATCAGGGTCATGAGAGGAAATCATGTAACTGGAACTGTGCCAAACTCACTTGTAAATATCACAGGCTTGAAGGAACTGTAAGAACTATGTTAATCTTTTGCTCTTCTTTTGATGTTTGATGTTTTCATTTATTTATGGAACTTTCTCCTGCTGTGCTGCTTACCTGTTTTATCTCTCACAGGGACCTGTCCTCCAATGATCTGAACGGAGGTATCCCACCGCAGTTGTTTTCAATACCAACATACAAGTAATGTCATCGTTTTATTCTGTTTCTTTCTACTTGTTAAGCCTTGAAATAGTTGTTCTGCTTGCGATGTTGAGCTCTAATCCTCCCTTGCACACAGATATATATTGTCTTTACACAATCTTATCTGGATACCTTGTCGGTTTAGTGGAACTTGGAACCTTTAGCTCCATTGGAAGTAAACTTCCTTCCTTTTATCATGAATAACTATGGTAACTGTATTATGTTTTTTACCATAAAAAACAAAATAATAATTGTGATAAAGAATACTCAAAATTGTTCCATTTTTAGAATAATATCTTACGGGAACTTCTATATATTGCTTTGATCTTCACATGGTCAGAACTCTTGCTTTTCATTCTAACAACCATGACGGAATGTTCAAAAGGAGCGATGTGCTTCTTAACGTACTTGAAACACACAAGACTATTATCAAACTTATTGTTGCAATGCACAACGTTGCTGGAGCGGACAAAGTCATGTTAATGCATTTTATAGTTGGCTGTACAATTTGTCATGTTAGCTGCAGTGACAAAAGGAAAAAATAAAAATAAAAAACAATATCATTTAAGTGATGCAGTTACTAACCCATTCTTCCTCTTCGCTCTCCTTGGCCAATCAAAAGAAGAAATAAAAGGAAAAGAACACCTCTGGTTACTTAAGTAGTTCCTAAATGTTCGTCTTCGACAATGTATCATGAGTTCTTGATAGTTCTAATATAAAAGAATATAATATATTTGAAAATCTTTAGTAAAGTCATGTTAAGTGAACTTGTGCATTGCATTGGGTTACATTTGGTAATAATTTATGCTCATTCATGTGAAGCAATGCAAGATGCAGTAATAAACCTTTAGTGTTGGAATGTAATAACTTGCTTCCCCTTTTGATCATTAAGCTACTCTTCAAATGTAATAGTACAACCTAGATGTATCCTGGATGTGTTACAGGTCCTACTATGGTTGGAAATTAGATTATATAAAATCGGAAAGGAGAGAAATGTAACAGTACATCCTAGACTGCATCATTCAAGTTGGAGCTGTTAAATATTGACTTTAGTTGCTTAACATCATTCATCATCATATCAGTTTTTCAGGAACTCATCTTGCTTGTGGCAATGGCATTCAGCAACCTTGTATTTCTAGTTCCTCCATCCCAGGTTATTAGTTTTTTCACAAGTGCGTCTTCAAGTTCTAGCCAACAAATGATCTAGAAACAGTTGTTAAGTTATAATTGTTTCAGCAGTTCCGACCAGAAGACCACAACTCCAGGTTGTTATTACTGGTGCAAGCTGTGGTGCGTTCCTTCTTCTCTTAGTTGGGGCTATTGTCACATACCGATGCAATCATAGGCATAAACATGATCAATTTTTCGATGTGGAAGGTATGCTTTACTCCTATTTCTTTCAACAGAAACAGTAGCTTTTCCTTTTGTGTGTAGTTTCAGATTTCAATAATGTCTCAATTGGAAATTGATAAAGATATCCAGACTAGGTTAACTGTCATACGGTATTTTTGTACATGCCCTGAAAGCTACTAATACCCTTTTTTTTGTTCAGTTCCCAATAAATCTAGATTTTTCTGGTGAATTATTTGCCTTTTTTAAGTATTAGCTAACACTAAAAGACATCACAAGAGTTTCATTATTTGAGCAGTGTTCAAGCTAACTTTATTTGGAAAAGATAACAAGTGATAACTACAATACACGTAAGGCAAATCATCCGGAGCTGCAAATGCACATAAGTAGAGGAAATATGTCAGAGCCAATGATAGTATAACACTATTTGTAATATTACATTAATTCATATTCCTTGCATTGTTACCTATAAGCTAAACCTCTCACATTTATTGCAACCCGTCTGGAAAAAGTATAACATGACACATAAAGCAAAAAAGCAAATAGATGTGCTGTAATTGAACAAAATTCCTTAATTGATTGCAGTCCATATCTTAGATCTCCTTGATTTTGTCACAGCATTTTTTAGAAAGTAACTGCTAATGCCATCTACTTTTTCGGCATTTTAGGTGAAGTGGAGCGCAACATTTCCTTAGGCCAACTCAGAAGGTTCTCATGGCGCGAGATACAGATTGCAACCGACAATTTCAGTGAAAGCAACATTATCGGACATGGAGGATTTGGTAAAGTGTACAAGGGCTATCTTATAGACAGCACAAAAGTGGCCGTGAAAAGACTCACGGATTACCATAATCCTGGTGGGGAAGCTGCATTTTTGAGGGAAGTGCAGTTGATAAGTGTTGCAGTTCATCGGAACCTTCTACGTTTGATTGGGTTCTGTACAACCTCTTCTGAGCGGATTCTTGTTTATCCATTTATGCAGAATCTTAGTCTGGCATATCGGCTAAGAGGTATGCCCTTATTACTCAGAACTTTTCTTGTTGTTCTTGATATTGTTCAGTATTTCTTAGTTAGAAAGTCTAGTCATATTAGAATACGAAAGTTGATTAGCAAGTGATAAAAAAGTGGATCTCTGATTAAAATATGAACGCATTGTGTATATTTTCCGAATGAATTTAGCTTGCTTTTCCTGTCAATCTTTGAACCTTTGTTTTGGCCATTGCTCGGTTGCTTCATAAGTAAACAAAATTGACATAGCAATCAAGTCTCATATAATACAAGAATATATCCAGGTTGTGTAGTATCCTGAAATGCTACATCCAACAGATTCTAGTTTTGAGGCTATGGGAATAACTGGTCAAAAAGAAATTTGAAAGGAAGACATAAAATTTGGCTTATATAAATCTTTCTTCTCATAAATTTCAATTTGGATTTTGAAAGATATATCATGATTATCGATTTTTGCCCCTTCGGGTTCCTAATCAAATAGACTCCATTACGGAAGAATGACACTATTATTTTAACTCAATGTCACCAAGTTACTGGCACTGTCAAGAACCGAAAAGTGTTTAGTTGTTTTTCAAATGGTTCTTTGTAGGCAATTGTGACAATAGTACAAAGTATAGTTGCTTGCATGATTTTTGTGAACACTAGGATATTGCCTCTGATTCTATACGTGTGGATTTTTTTTCTCTTTTTCACTTTTTTCAGATTTAAAACCGGGAGAGAAAGCCCTGGATTGGCCAACGAGGAGACGCATAGCTTTTGGAGCAGCCCACGGTCTAGAGTACCTACACGAGCATTGTGATCCTAAGATCATTCATCGAGATCTAAAGGCAGCAAACATCCTCCTAGATGATAACTTTGAACCTGTTCTTGGAGATTTTGGACTAGCAAAATTAGTTGATACAAAGCTGACTCATATTACAACTCAAGTTCGTGGAACAATGGGCCACATTGCCCCAGAATACTTATCTACTGGAAAATCATCTGAGAAAACAGATGTGTTTGGATATGGTATTACCCTTTTAGAACTTGTAACGGGGCAACGTGCAATTGACTTTTCACGGCTTGAAGAAGAGGAAGATGTCTTACTACTGGATCATGTAAGTCCTACTTCCATTTTTCTGATAATTAATACCAAATATTTTGACTTCAGTTCTTTTGCTATAAGTTGCATATGCGAATTTGGTATACCCACGGGTCTCTTCTTTTAGGTGCTGACCAGGTTAGGGTGGTGTACTGTATTCATGTTTTTTTTTTTTGGGCTGAATCAGTAAAAGCAACCATAGGAAAAACAGGAATATAGTATAAAAAATATAGAGAGAGGAGGACAAATTTTACTCGTAATGTCGTAGAGAGAAGGTTATGCAATATAATTCCAACTACCAATGATCTTTCATTAGATATAGGCTCTATTTTCCTGCAGAATAATATTAAAGATGAAAATGTAATACATACGCAATTAAATAGTCTGGTTGAAATGGAGTGTTACAGGAATATTATGCGATAAGAGGATGCCTACCAAAGTGAAAGGCAAGTTCTATAAAACGACTGCAAGACGCATTGTTATACGGAAGTCAATGTTAGATCTCTAAAGTTCAACATATCCACAAGATTTGTGTTGCCGAATTGTGGATGTCAAAATGAATGTATGGTCATAAAGAAAAACACAACAACACAGCAAACCCAGTGAGTTCCCACAAGTAGAGTCTGGGGAGGGTAGTGAGTACGCAGACCGTTCCCCTACCCTGGGAGAGCAGAGAGGCTGTTTCCGATAGATCCTCGGCTAAAGAGGCAACAAGTGGTAACAACAAGTCATAAAGAAAAATAGACAAGTTAAAAAGTGATAACATCCAACAAAATATGCAAGTAGCTTTCACGCTAGAGAATGTCCAACATCCTGTCAACTATGTAACCGTTTGTCTTTTTGTCTAAATATGCTGTTTTATTTGGATTGAAGTTCCTTTTTGTTTCTATTTTGACTATATATGTTATTGGGAAAAATTACAGATCAAGAAATTACTAAGAGAGAAAAGGCTTGGTGACATTGTGGACGGAAACATGAAAACCTATGATCACAAAGAAGTTGAGATAATCCTTCAAGTTGCATTGCTTTGCACCCAAAGTTCACCCGAGGAACGTCCTAAAATGGCAGAAGTGATCACTATGCTTCAGGGTGTTGGTTTAGCTGAAAGATGGGCAGAGTGGGAACAGCTTGAGGAAGTCAGAAATCAACAATTCTCCCTCATGTCGCGCCAGTTTATGTGGGCTGAAGACTCAACACATGATCAAGAAGCTATACAATTGTCTCAAGCAAGATAGAAAACATAGCTGTATAACATTTCCAATAATTTGCCTGCTTACTTTGAAGCTCAAGTATAGTTTTAGCTTTTGCTGTAGCCTAGGTATGTGTCATCTATGAGTAGTTTTATCATACGCTTATACTAAGTCGTATTCCTTTTTTACGAGGTATATATATATATATATATATATATATATATATATGTATGTATATTTTTTTGTGCACTTTTTTTATGATATAATACATGAAGGTATTTCGTATCGAAATAACTGCATTACCTATGCCTGAAAGGAGAAAGGAAGATTGGAATGCCAAGAAGTGTCTATTATTGAATTTACCTGACCCTGACTCGTTATACTAGTTCCTACTATAACTAATGTTGTATTGATGTATTGCTAGTGAACTTATCTTTTGTTAATGAGGCAAGTAAATTTTTGAAAAATCTGCACTTTGAAATTCTGAATAATCTGAGAAATATCTATATTCTGTGCCAGTAAAAGCACTAAAAGCTCTTATTGAATTTGTCTTTTTAGTTTAGTTTCCCAACAGTTTTCCTCTTTCCAATTCCATATTCCAAAATAGCCTAATTCAAATTTAACGAGTTTGTAATTCCAGTTGACCAATTAAAAGGAAAAAAGGAGTTCGTAAGTCAAATCAGTATTTCATACTCACAAAAGGATATCTTCAATCTCTTCTTCTTTTTGACCCGTTTGTTCGTAGATTTTTTTTACTTTTTTTCAGAAAAAAAACATTTTCATTATCAAGTGTGTATTTTGTACAATTTGGGGGCCCTTGCTCATGTTAAAATGGCTGAAATAACATGCCTGAGGCCACATGATTAAGCTAAATAAATAATTACTACTCTCGCTATTTCAATTTAAATGACCTTTTTTTCTTTTGGCACACTCAGAAATTGTTAGACTCCATTATATATCTGTGCAACTAACACAACTTTCAAAAACTTAGAATCATTAAACTGCCAAATTTTGACACTGATGTGATGTTTTCAATCACAACTTTAATTCCATGTCCATTCGAATACTGTCACAAAAATGAAAAAGGTGAGTGTGTTATTTATTTCAAAACATTGTAAAAATTACGGGTACGCCCTATTTGGTCGCCCCATTTAATATATACCTACTTTTTAAAAAAGTTTTAACTAGTACCCCCACTGTTTAAACAACTTCAGGCCTCTTTCTCCTCCTCCTCCTTCTCCTCCTTCGATTACTGAATGCTGAAGCTTGAGAAATTATTATGCGTTCTAGCCTGATGATTCATATATATCTGCTTGTCTCATTATGTTCAGTTTGGTCTTATTCACAATAATTTAACCTCTTAGATATTTTAGCTTTACAGGCACATCGGTCTTTGGTTCTAATTTATCTGTAATAACTTGTTTTCATGTCGAAAATATTTTTCATTCTTTAATCTTTGAGATGAACAGCATCAATAGCTGCTAATTATGATTTATTAAATTCATTGTTGTTTAGAACTTCAGCTCTAAGAATGCTGAAGTTCAGCAAATACAAAACAAACTTTAGCTCTAGAATGCTGAAGTTCATCACAAACAAAACAAAGTTTCAGCTAAAACATGCTGAAGTTCAGCAAGTACAGAATAAAGCTTCAGCTAAAACATGCTGAAGTTTAGCAAATACAGAACAAAGCTTCAGCTACTAGAATGCGGAAGTTCAGCAATTACAAACAAAAACTGCAGCCAAAACATGTTGTAGTTTTATTGAACTGAAGTTTACCATTTCCACTATGAACTGAAGTTTGCGTGATTGCCTTTGCAAGTCAGGCCAAACTTAATGCAAAAATATCTGAAGTTTTGCTAACTTCAGGCAAAACATTCTGAAGTTAAACTTCAAACATGAATTTTTGCTACTTCAGGCTCGTATGTCAGAAGTTACGCGAAAAGTGGGTACGCTTGCAATTTTTTTTTGCAAAGCGGGTATAAGTTAAAAGGTGACCCAAAAAGCGGGTATAGATGCAAATGCCCCATTTCAAAGCCATCATAATTTATCCTTCATTTTAGTGTTATTTTTAAGGCCAAGAGGATGCCGGATGAGTGGAGGTGGAGTACGGTGGTTCCATTGTATAAGAACAAAGGTGATATCCAGAGTTGTAACAACTATAGGGGTATCAAATTACTGAGTCATACCATGAAAGTTTGGGAGAAGGTTGAAGCGAGGGTGAGGATGACAACGTTTGTATCCGACAACCAGTTCGGGTTCATGCCGGGCCGTTCCACCACAGAAGCTATACACCTTGTTAGGAGGTTGGTGGAACTGTACAGAGAGAGAAAGAAGGATCCGCACATGGTGTTTATTGACCTAGAGAAAGCGTATGACAAGGTTCCTAGAGAAGTTCTTTGGAGATGCTTGGAGGCAAAAGGTGTGTCGGTTCCTTATATTATGGCAATTAAGGACATGTATGATAAGGCTAAGACTAGGGTTAGGACAGTAGGAGGCGACTCTGAGCATTTTCCGGTGGAAATGGGGCTACACCAAGGCTTTGCGCTCAGTCCATTCTTATTTGCCCTGGTGATGGATGCGATAACAAACCATATTCAAGGGGAGGTGCCATGGTGCATACTATTCACCGATGACATAGTTCTGATTAATGAGTCACGAGCCAGTGTTAACGAGAGTTTGTTAGTTTGGAGACAGACTCTTGAGTCTAAGGGTTTCAGGCTAAGCAGAACGAAGACAGAATACCTCGAGTGTAAGTTCAGCGCTGAGCCGGGGGAAGTGGACGTCGATGTGAGGCTTGAGTCACAGGTTATCCCAAGTAAAGGCAGCTTCAAGTACCTTGGTTCGGTTATCCACGGGGGAGGGGAGATCGACGAGGATGTCACACACCGTATTGGGGTAGGATGGATGAAGTGGAGGTTGCATCTGGAGTCTTGTGTGACAAGAGAGTGCCAACGATACTCAAAGGTAAGTTCTACAAAGCGGTGGTTAGACCGGCCATGATGTATGGGGCTGAGTGTTGGCCTGTTAAGAACTCACATATCCAAAAGATGAAAGTAGCAGAGATGAGGATGTTGAGGTGGATGTGCGGGCACACTAGGATGGATAAGATTAGGAATGATGATATTCGGGAGAAGGTGCATGTGGCTCCCATTGAGGACAAGATGCGGGAAGCGAGGCTCAGATGGTTCGGGCATGTACAAAGGAGAAACCCAGATGCTCCTGTAAGGAGGTGTGAGCGGCTGGTTGTGGAAGGCACGAGAAGAGGTAGAGGGCGGCCTAAGAAGTATTGGGGAGAGGTGATCAGGCAGGATATGGCGAGACTTCAGATTTCCGAGGACATGACACTTATAAGACGTTGTGGAGGTCGAGTATTACGGTTGTAGGCTAGGCGGTAGTTGAGTCTTACGTTACTTTGTACCTTTGTGAGCCTAGTCCGCTAGGGTTTTGTCTAAGAGAGCTAGGGGCAATGTCATGTCTTACTATTTTCTTTTTCGACATTGGATCCATTTATTAACCACCGTTTTTGCTTTGCATTTTATGTTCCTATTTTTCCTATGATCTCCGTGATGAATCTAATATCCTCTCATTTTGTCTTCTTTTTATTATCTTGAGCCGAGGGTCTTTCGGAAACAGCCTCTCTACCTCTTCGGAGTAGGGATAAGGTCTGCGTACACACTACCCTCCCCAGACCCCACTCGTGGGATTTTACTGGGTTGTTGTTGTTATTTTATATTATAAAGTCCTATATTCTTCATAAATTTCTCTTTCCATTTTATCCTTTTTTACAAACTGTAATCAACCGTGTATTTCATCTTTCTACTATTTCTGAGAGACGTTAGAAACTTACTATTTCAGCATAATGCACATTGTTTGTTTAAGTGTTTCCATTTTTGTTTGTGGAGAGAAGGTAATAAAGCTGGTATCCTAAAGGAAATTTTTTAGCGCAACGTTCAGACAATATATAATTGAAAGTAGATGCTTCTAAAAAATAAATTTAAGTACCATTATTTTCTTGTAAACCTATTAATTCTACATCTATTACATACTTAATATAACAATTTCCTTCAACGTAAAATATGCATTACATTATCACAACAGTACGAAAAGTAATAGAAACGCACAGCAGTTTTACTCAATTTGACAGTTTTATATTTCTAAAAGACCAACATAAAATTGGATAGATTACTGACATTGATATTAAGGAAGAAACTAAGCAAGCGTTTGGACATAAAAAAAAATATGAGATTTGAAAAAAAGTAGTTATTGAAGTTAAGTTGAAAAAAGGTATTTTAAAATTAAAAATGTTTTTGAATATACATCTCATTTAAAAGAAATATAGCAATTGTGAAAGAAAGAAAATTTAAATTTTTTTAAACATCATTTACTTGAAAAAGAGGTAAAAGCTACTTTTTCAAATTTGAAACTCATTTAAAAATACAGTCAAATATATAAGATGAGTTTCTACTACTACTACTTACTACTACAACACAAGAGCCAAGAAAGTCACTAAACTAAGAAACAAGATTCATAAACATACAACACTTAACATAGAACCTAAGACATTAAGACATGATCCGATGTTTCCATTTCACCCCAGATCAAAAGTCGAGCACCAGGGAGAAAATGAAAACACTGGCCAAGCCCTATCATCACTACTAACATACTAAAACCCTAATCATCTTCAGGCAGACGGAGTGGGAGAAACTGAAGAACCAGCTAGTTTGCCGATAGCCACTGGATTTGTCAATCTAGTTGAACCATTCCTTGGCGGAGAGAAAACAACTGGAAGATATTCATTTGTGTCACAGATAAATTTCGATGTTGAGAAATGCTTCACCAACTCTTCTTTCCCCTGAAATTAAAATCAAGTATCATTAAACACGAAGCCGGGGTCTTTCGGATACAGCCTCTCTACCCAAGGGTACGGGTAAGGTCAACGTACACACTACACTCCTCGGACCCCACTTGTCTTTAATTATACTGGGTTCGATCCCCACTTGTTATTATACTAGGTGGTTGTTGCAGCATATCATTAAACACAAAATCTATCAACAGAAATAACGTTCCTATATAAAAAATAAAAAGTAGAGCTTGTATGAATTCTATTACTATTTCTTGCTTAAAATGCTCAATGTGAAATTTCCCTAATTTATCATTGTCCTAGTCAAATTATGGAACTACTCCTACAAGTTTGATTTCATTTGCTCATAATCTCTAATTAATCTCAAACGGAAGAAAATAGATGATAGTTCTCATATTATAATAGTACATAACTTAATTTAACCAAAAACTAGAAAACTTGTTTCCAAATGATTTTGACCAAATCCTAAACAATTTAGGTTTAGGACTTTTGGTCTACTTCCTACAAAATTGATGAAAATCTTTTCAAGTAGTAGCAATAAGGTGATGTTGTAGCATTTTATTCTTCCTTTTAAACATTTGTAGTGGTGTTTTGGACACTTGATCCAACTTAACAAGTCAAATTCACAATTTATTTACATACAAATATGAAAAAACACTGCTAAAATATTGGCACAAGAGAATAGAAACTTTTACCAAACTTTATGCAGTTCGTGTTAAAAGAGAGCAAGAAATGTGAGTTCTCATTATTACCTGAATCCTAGCCCAAGTAACTTCACAGATTTTTTTTGAGGCAAAAATTCCAGTGGGAGTCTTAATACCATCCCACTTAAAGTTCTTGAGTACTTCCCTAATTTCAGAAGCAGCACATCCTGATGTGAAATTGACAAAAGCATAGCCCAAATTGTTCTCTGTCCTATATTATTAACATTAAAAACAATAGGGTTAGAGATAAAAAGAGTGAGAGATCATAAACAAAGAAAACAATGGATCTTTTAAGGATTGTATTAAGTGACTTAATAGTACCCGTAAAATTAATCTTTTTAGTGTATAGCAACTAGAATCATGTGTAAAAATACAATATCAAAGACATTAAATAGTATTAGTAGTATTACCCGAAATCTATTGGCAGATAGAGGAAATCATACTCCCAATGATTCTCACGGCAGAAATGATCAACAAAACGCATGAATGGCTCTCGGCTATTTAAATCCATAACAAAAAAGTATATACTGTCAGAAACAAGCAGATTCTTAAATGCTTATAACCAAATTAAACAAAAAAAAATCCATTAATATTGGAGAAAAATATGAGGCATTAATGGACACTAAAAATGCATTTAATGGCCGATCATGAATAATAAGTGCATGCTTGACCATAGTAACTGTACATTGGAATAGGAATAGACAGTAAAATTAAAGTGGCAAATCCAGGCTTTTATTATCGCCTTTTCAGTGACTGAACACTAAAGAGTCAGATAAACTAATACTCCTACCCAAAATGGGACTGAAACTCAACCTACCAAAATCACCTTGTTCATTAATATTGGAGCAAGATTATTCATGAACAAGTAAATATGATATGAAATATTTATAAGTGAAAAAAACAAAAGTGACCCCATCATAGTATTTTGTATCAAAATTTCATTTTCAACATGCAAAAAGTGATATGATATGAAAATGTTAGAAAACAAAAAGGAGAATGATAAGATGAAAAACAAGAAGATAAAATAGACAAACCTAAACTGATTAGGGATGTTACGGATCATAACAGTGGTTTTGGCACAGGAAAAAGAAGGTTTTTCCTTAGGAGCTGGAGATTTGTAACCCCCATCAGTATTATTATGGCGTTTTTTCATACCAAAACGCCCTCGTTCAGTTTCAGCAGCCCTCAGCCTAGGCGGCAAAAAGGGTTGTTTTTGGCCTCTTTTGTGATCACCTCGTGGCCTAAACAACGAAGCCCTAGTCCCATTTTTCATGCCAACAGCAGTAAACATTTCTTTGGTCAAACAAGACTCTTTTGGTGGCTGAAAATCAACATGACATGTATAAACCCAATAAAAGGGAGCTTTGATAAGAGGAGGAAGAACATGTTGTTGGTAGAAGAAGAAGTGAGGAGAAGATGGTTGTGGCTGAGAGGTTGCTGGATTATACACAACTAGCTCATTTTTACCTTGTGGTGGTAGTGGATGGTAAATCTCATGAGGAGGGTAACAAAGCACTAGGTTTTTCTGTGGTTTCCACTCATTAGCTTTTGGGTTGAGTTTTGTTTTCGTACAGCTAACTGCCATTGAAGGATCGGAGAGCTTTTTCAAGGGTTAAAAGATACTTACAGCTCTCAACTTCTGACTACTAGACTATATATTTAGTTGAAGTTAGTGAACTAACAAAATGCCACGTTATGTTATACACATATGATTTGGGGGTGAGATAGAGAAAGAAGATCTATCATCTAAAAAGGGTTATCCTCGTTCGGTTGCCGCGGTAAAAAAAACAAATCTCCGGATAAATTATATTTAATTACAACAATAACTATCTAGTAGAATCTCAAAACTTTAATAAAAAGGCTGTTTTCGAAAGACCCTCGACTCGAGAAGAACAGAAACAAGTAAATAATCAACAAAAAGCAAGGAAAATAAAACCAAATAATATATAAACCGGAAAAAAAAGATGGAAGAAAGAAATAACAATAGCAACAGCAATAGGCAAGCAGAAATAATGGCAAGGTACTAGAAAAACGAATCGGAAGACATTATTAAAAGGCACAGTGGCTTCCTGGCCACTTAAACTTGTAAGACTTTTAAAAGCCGATACATGAACTTGCACTTTTCTCATTTGAACACTCCAACTTGATGCGATAATACTAATAAACACATTTGACTGTTGACTGTGCCTATGTGGAAGCGGCACAGCTGACATGGCTAAATTGTATGCAAATCACGCTACAAAGGCGCATGGATAGTATTATTTTTATTTAAAAAAAAAAAGGAGACCTTCTCTTTTCCTCTCGTCTTCCCTACCAAACTTCCACCTTTCCTTTCCCCCTCCCCCTTCTATATATTCTACTATAGCCACTTCTAGCAAAACCATGGGAAGTAAGGTGGTGTCAAGACCAACAACGTTACCAATCAAAGGAAACCCAGTGAAGGAGCTCTGTAGAGCCTGAGCTGCCATTGCAAAGGGCGTACTTCAAATCTTAAGAAAGAACACACAGAGCGTGTTTTAGAGGATAGGATAATAAACTAGCAAAGCAGCACCTTCTTCTTCTCTCTCTATCCCTGTGTCCAGACAGCCGATCCGACTGACTCGACGGGTCGAGTCCGCCCCAATAAAAAATAGCCTATTCGAATCTGAAACTAATTTTGTTTGAGCCCAATATGACGTGGTAGTCGGAGTTTTGGAAAAAAGTAGATATCAGAATTCGATTGAACTTCAGTCTCCATTATCGGAGCTTATGTTTACAGTCTCCATTGTTGGAGCTTTTGTTTACAGTTCGTCCCTATGAGGTGAAGAATAAAACAAGGGAAAGATAAGAAAAAATAAAAATTTAATAAATTAATTTTGGAAAAGGGCAGGGTCCACAAATTGGACCTTGAACATACAGGTGTCAACAAAATGTGAATGAATGGATGATGTCGCTATATAAAATATTAAATCAAATCTATGTCAGCAACAATTGAACAACACGCATCATCACAAGTGTTTATTAGTAGCCATTTTTTCAAGTAAAGGTGGGAAACTCAAGAGTTCATATATCGGCTTTACAAACTGATGCAAGTTTAAGTGGCCAGGAAGCCATTTTGCCTTATTAAAAACCACCCTAATACTAGAAATAACGACAAAGTACTAGCATGCTAGCCCTAATAAACCTGAAACGGTTCAGAAAAACATACTACGACCTATTACCTTTCTACCCTAATCTTCGACTTCCAAACCGTCCTAACAAGGACCATGTCGTCGATAAGCTGAAGTCGCAACATGTCCTACCTGATCACCTCTCCTCGATACCTCTTAGGCCGCCCTCTACCACTACTCCTACTTGCTAGCGCCAACCATTCATACTTCCTTACCGGGGTATCAAGGCTTCTCCGTCTCACATGTCTGAACCATCTAAGCCTTCTTTCGTGCATCTTATCCTCCATAGGGGTTACGCCAACTTTTTCCTGAATATCCTCATTAAAATTATATTTAATTATGGATATTAATTGATGGTGAGATAATTTTATATCTAAAATAATGATATTAATTATTTTATATAAAAAATAGAATAATTAGTTTCATAGAATAGCTCAGCCAAAAAGTAATGATAATATTAGCCTATACAAAATTTAGGATGCAGACCCTCGAGTAATAGACCCCTTACACGATTATACCAGTTGAAAAAAGAGTTCGCAACCTATTTGTGGTCTTTTTAGACTCAAAAGACCGAAACAAGTGGAAAAAAGACTTAGTGACCAAACTATATAAAACGCGATTTTAAAGTGTGCTTTACTTTAACGTCCGTTTGGGATGTTAAGGTAAAGCGCGTTTTAAACCATGTTTTAATAAAACGCGTTTTCAAAATACGCTTTACCTACTTTGTGGGCCCACCAATAACTCTTCTGCGCTTAACTGACAAATAATAATTCAAATGGGTAAAACGCCCTTTTAAAATGCATTTTACCCCCCCCCCCCCCCTCCGGATAGGGCATTGCCTTATTTAAAGGCGTTAAGGATTTTGCAAAAATCCATTCAGAAATATTCTCAACTCTGAGAGATTTTTTGGGGACTCCGGATGAATATCGAGAATTTGTTTTGATAAAATGTTGGAAATGTACGTGAAGGTTGAAGACGTTCGCAATAATGAGGTTGCGCAAAGCAGGGATAACCCTCGATCATCGGATGGTTATTTTGGAGCAATTTTAGCCGAACAGGTTCCGGCTGAAAGAGTTTGGCCGGATCTAAACTTATCTCCACGGGCAAACGAGGAGCGAGGAAATAATTTCTCTCCTACTTTACATAATCCTCAAGACGACTGGTAAACTTCAATTTTCCTTTGTGTTACGATATTTAATTTTGTTGTATTGAATTTGTAGTAACACTCATATATTTCACAGGGGTACCGTCCAGATATGAATTTTACAAGTTATGAATCCATGCTCAGTTGGAATATGTGTAGTTTTGGTGTGTTGGATCATGGTGGTCCATCCGGGAGTCATCACCAACAGGATAATATCCATCATGGAATGTCAACACATTACGACTTGTAAGTGAAGTGATATAGCTATATGTAAAGTATTTATCTATTTGAGTAGCTTATTATTTTGTTGTTTGTGCAGTGAAAACAAGCAACTTGATGGTCCCGTTCTCACTTACTTGCCCGTAGACGACGTATTTACTCGGGATTTGGCAAATACGCAGAGTCAGAAAGATAATAGTGATTATGACAACAATGCCGATGAGTCTGGAGATGACACACCCTTCCCTGACGAGGGTGATGAGGAGGAGGAAGAGAATGTCGAGCCTGATTTGACGAGGGGGCATGCTCCACCTCCTGTTAGACCAAGAGTGTACGAGTCCCACGTGTCGTTTCATTCAAGGCATATTCCCCACCTTGATCATTTGCCAAGTATGCGGGAAGTGGATGCCCTCACAAGGGATTTTGACGAAATTCGAACAGCAATTTGGGATGAGTCTAGACCAACGGTGCTGGCAAAGGACATGTTTTTTCCTGATAAAGCGCGCCTAAGCAGGGCGGCGAAAGTGTACAGCGTAAAAGAGTGTCGTGGGATGACGGTATGGGAGTCAAGTTCGGATGTATACAAGGTTGTTTGTCGTAGATGGTTTACGGGTTGTCATTGGATGTTGCGTGAGAGCAAGAAGAAAACGGGTATGTGGAAAGTGGGTAAATAGGTTCCGCAGAACCCACCTCCTAGCTAGAGGGAGCAACGGAGGTGGTACATCCGGAGCTAATGGTGGTAGAGGTGGCTGCAACTGTAGGACTCGCTCCCAGGCCCAAAACTAACATAAGAAGTTGACGTAAAATTTAAGATATATTTTGAAAGGTATGTTAAACTGAATAGAGTATTCCAATATGCTGTCACCTGTAGTAGCGGCAAAAATCCAGCAACGTCACGCGGGGTGCCCATGCTCGCCCGGCACATCTGTCTGTACAAGTAGGCGAGAACAGAAGCACCCCAGCTGTACCGGGGTAAATCATCTAGCCGCTCAAGATAATGAAGAAATCTCAAGCTGACTAGGTTCCCCGAAGTGTTCGGGAACAAGACCCCTCCAAACATAAGGAGTAGCAGCAACCTCGTATACCGGTGAACACGATTATCCGGTGTATCGCCATCGATGTCAGGATGCAATATCTCCAAATACTCTCGAATAGTCGTCAACGGAAAACGACTGGTCCCAGCCGGTACATTCTCATCATGTGGCCGGAAACGAGTGAGCTGCTGCAGCATGTGTAGGTACTTCACTGTGACGACCCAAAGAGTCATCACTTGTTTTCTTACTCGTCCCCTGCTTCCGAGGCCTCAAAAACCTCATTTAGGGTTGCCTCGATTTGTGTGCGCAGTCCGGGCGCGTAGCCGGAAAGCTTAAATATGAATTCTGTGTGAAAAATACTAAATTTTGATATTAATATGAATATATTTGACTTCGGTCAACATTTTTGGTAAACGGACCCGGACCCATGATTTGACGGTCCCGGAGGGTCCGTAGAAAAACATGGGACTTGGGCGTATGCCCGGAATCGAATTCCGAGGTTCCAAGCCCGAGAAATGAATTTTTGTGTGAAATTGCTTTCTGAAATTAATTAAGGAAAATGGAAAGGAAATTTGATCAGAAGACAATGGTATCGGGCTCGTATTTTGGTTCCGGCGCCCGGTACAAGTCTTATATGTGATTTAAGCGCTTTCTGTAAAGTTTGGTTGAAAACGGACGTCATTTGACGTGTTTCGGACTTGAAATGGAAAATTTATGTTTTATGCAAATTTTGGAAGGAATTATGGATTTTGAGGCTTAACTTGATGTAAATGATGTTATTTTGGCGATTTGATCGCTCGAGTAAGTCCGTAAGATGTTTTTGAGGTTGTGTGTATGTTTGATTTGGAGCCCCGAGGGCTCGGGAGAGTTTTGGATAGGCCGCGAGTGCATTTGAACCTTTGGAAAATCAGCTGATGCACTTCAGACCTGCAGGCTTCGCATGGTTCGCAAATGCGAAAGGCCCATCGCAAAAGCGAAGATGGCCCAGGTCTACAGTCTCGCAATTGCAATATTTTCCTTCGCAAATGCGAAGTGTTCCTATCCGCAAAAGCGACACCTGAGGTCGCAAATGCAAGACCTGGGGAAAATGGGGGAGTTCGCAAATGCGAACAATTCCTTTGCAATTCCCAATCCTGCTGGGTTCGCAATTGCGAACCCAGTTTCGCAATTCTCATATCTGAGGCCTGCATTTTTCATACTTAGACGAATTTTCAACCCATTTCTTCATTCTTTCAAAATCAAACACTCCATAGGCGATTTTCTAAGAAAACTTTCCTCCCAAAATCATTTGTAAGTCAATTTTTACTTAATCCCTTCAATCATTTACATCATTTATCATGTTTTCATCTTAAAATCAAGGATTTTCATGGGTGAAAATGGGAATTTTGGGTAGAACCTAGGTTTTCTTCAAATTGGGGAGTTGGACCTCAATTTTAGGTCCGATTTCAAAACAAATCATAGATATGAACTCGTGGGGGAATTGGTAACCGGGTTTTGGTTCGAACCTCGGGTTTTGACCACGTGGGCCCGGGGGCATTTTGGGAATTTTTGAGTAAAACTTTGGGAAATTCATTTTCATGCATTCAAATTAATTCGATTAGCATTTGTTGATACATTCAAGTAATTTATGACTAGATTCGAGCAGTTTGGTGGTGAATTCGAAGGGTAAAGCTATACTAGAGGCTTGAGTTGAGTTTGGAGCATTTGAGGTAAGTGTTTGGTCTAACTTTGGCTTGAGGGAATAGGAGTAGAGTCTTATTTGCTAATAGCTATCTGTCGAGTACGGTGTATAGGCATGGTGACGAGTATCTATACATTGGTGTCGAGCATGACCGGGAGTCCTAAATTGCTAAATTATCGAATTCTTAATTGTTGTTTATGAGGACTTGGTTAAAAATCTGTAACACTGAGCCAGTAACTGTTGAGACGGAGTATTGATTTAATTGTGTTGAGTAAAAATTGAATAAGTTTGGTTATAGCTGGATCTCCCTTGCCGGGATAGTTTATTATATTGTCTTGTTCCCTTGCCGGGATAGTTTATTATATTATCTTGTTCCCTTGTCGGGATAGTTTAATATAATATCTTTCTCCCTTGCCGGGATTATATTGTGTGTTGTGTTGAAAGAAATGGGATCGTGTGGCACGCCGACCACTAGATAATATGAAATGGGATCGAGTGGTACGCCTACCACGTGATATTATGAAATGGGATCGAGTGGTACGCCTACCACGTGATATTATGAAATGGGATCGAGTGGTACGCCTACCACGTGATATTATGAAATGGGATCGAGTGGTACGCCTACCACGTGATATTATGAAATGGGATCGAGTGGTACACCTACCACGTGATATTATGAAATGGGATCGAGTGGTACACCTACCACGTGATATATATGAAATGGGATCGAGTGGTACGCCTACCACGTGATATGAGGAAATGGGATCGTGATTGCAACGCCTGCCAACAAGAGGAATATGAAACAATTGAAAGATGGTTTGGTTTTCCTTATTCTGTGCTAGAAGAAATCAGATGTATTTCTTTTTGTTATCCTGATATTCTGATTTTCTGCTACCCCATAAGCATGTTCCCCCTCTCAGCTCTAATTGTTTACTTTCCGCTATTATTTCGTTGTACTTGCATATATATCTGCACAGGCATTGTTTTGTAGTCTGGTCTAGCCTCGTCACTACTTCGCCGAGGTTAGGCCGGGCACTTACCAGCACATGGGATCGGTTGTGCTGATGCTACACTCTGTGCATCTTTTTGCACAGATCCAGGTGTTGGACCAGCATTTGAGTAGCAGTAGCATTCTGGGAGCGAGCTTTCGGTCCAGGGATATTCGAGGTAGCCTTGCTGACGTCCGCAGGCCCGGAGTCCCTTTCTGTTTTATTCAGTTTGTTATATTTGTACCAAAACAAGGACAGTTTTATGTTTACTTCACACCTTGTATTTAGTATTCTCTAGACGTTCGTGAGTATTGTGACACCAGTCTTGGGTAGAGGATTTTGTTAAACTTCCGCATTCCTTTCAGTTAATTATATTTGAGACTTCCGCTTTATCATGTTATGTTTTGTTTTCATTAAATGGACGATAATTGCTAAAAGAAGTAAATTAAGTTGGCTTGCCTAGCTCCTATTAGTAGGCGCCATCACGACTCCCGAGGGTGGAAAATCCGGGTCGTAACAAGTTGGTATCAGAGCACTAGGTTACATAGGTCTCACAACTCACGGACAAACTCGGTAGAGTCTGACGGATCGGTACGGAGACGTCTGTATTTATCCCCCAGAGGCTACAAAGTTAGGAAAATTTCACTTTTGTTCTTTCTTATCGTGCGATTCCATTTCTCAAATACTGCTTGTCTTTCTACTCTGTTCTTTCGCATATGGCGAAAACACGTGCTTCCTCTTCTACCGCGCAGCAGCCCGAGCCCCCAGCAGCAGCCCCTGCGAGGGGCAGAGGGCGAGGCCGAGGCCGTGCCAGAGGCTGAGGCAGGGGCAGAGCTCAATCCCGAGCAGCAGTCCCAGAGGTGGAGCCTCATGTTGATTATGATGAGGAGGTTCCAACCCCAGTAGCTTCGGTGGGCCCAGCTCAGGTCCCAGAGGGGTTCATAGCCACCCCAGTTCTTCAGGACGCTTTGGTCATATTGGTAGGCTTTGTGGAGAGCGTCATTCGAGCGGGTTTGCTTCCAGGAGTTCAGCCGGCGGTGGCAGGTCAGCCGGTGGCTCAGGCCGGGAGTGAGATCACTTTTTAGGAGGCGACCAATATGGGCCGTAGAGTTGAGAGGGTTCTGCCACAGGGAGGTGGTCATGGGTCGGGTAAGAGGCCCCGTCATGCAGGTAGATTCAGTGGTACCTCGTCTGGAGGTAGAGGTACTTATGGTAGAGGCCATCCTCCCGGCCCTTTCAGTCAGCTCCCCATGTCACTCATGGTACTTCAGGTGGTCATTCAGGTCGACAGGGTCAGCCTCAGTTTCCTCAGCTGCAACGTTCGTGTAGATGTTATAAGTGTGGTAAGTATGGTCACAACAGGAGGGTTTTCCCGAGGTTGAGGGGTGCTCAGCTGCAGCAGACGAGGTCTTGCCATGCTTGTGGTGACCCGAGGCACATTGTCAGATATTGCCCTCTAGTTTATGGCAGCTCTCCGCATCAGAGTTCTCGTGTTATGGTTCAGGCACCAGAGGTTCCACAGCCTGCCAGCCAGCTAGGGGTGGTGGCAGAGGTGTTAGAGGTGGAGGTAGAAGTCATAGAGGTGGAGTTCAGGCCGCCATAGGTAGAGGCCAGCCAGCAGCCAGGCCAGAGGCTGAGTCTTCAGGTGCAGACATTACAGGTACTATTCTGATTTGTGATAAAGATGCTTCCGTGCTAATTGACCCTGGGTCTACGTATTCGTATGTGTCGTCCTATTTTGCACCCTACCTGGTTATGCCTAGTGATGCTTTGGGTATTCCTGTTTATGTATCTACACCGGTGGGTGATTCTCTAGTGGTCGACCGAGTTCATCGTTCCTGTGCGGTAGTGTTTGAGGGTCTTGAGACCCATGTTGATTTATTGCTCTTAGACATGGTGGATTTTGACGTTATATTAGGTATGGATTGGTTGTCCCCGTATCATGCTATCTTAGATTGTCACGCAAAGACCGTGACCTTGGCTTTTCCAGATTTGCCCCGTTTGGAGTGGAGAGGGACACCAGGGCATAGCACCCGCCGAGTTATTTCATATGTGAAGGCTCGACGCATGGCCGAGAAGGGGTGTTTAGCTTATCTGGCGTATGTTCGTGATTCCAGTGCAGAGGTCCCTTCTATTGATTCTGTTCCTATTGTTCGGGAGTTCCCCGAGGTTTTCCTTTCAGACCTGCCGGGTATGCCGCCCGACAGGGATATTGATTTTTGTATTGATCTGGCTCTGGGCACGCAGCCCATTTTTATCCCGCCGTATCGCATGGCCCCGCCAGAGTTGAAGGAGTTAAAGGACCAGCTGCAGGATTTGCTTGAGAAGGGTTTTATCAAACCTAGTGTTTCTCCTTGGGGTGCGCCGGTGCTATTTGTGAAGAAAAAGGATGGTTCGATGAGGATGTGCATTGATTACCGGCAATTGAACAAAGTGACGATAAAGAACAAGTATCCACTGCCGAGGATTGACGATTTATTCGACCAGCTTCAGGGTGCGAAGGTGTTTTCAAAGATAGACTTGAGATCTGGTTACCACCAGTTGAGGATTAGAGCGTCTGATGTCCTTAAGATAACATTCCGCACTCGGTATGGGCATTATGAGTTTTTGGTCATGTCATTTGGGTTGACCAATGCCCCAGCAGCATTTATGGAGTTGATGAACCGATTGTTCGGGCCATATTTGGACATGTTCGTGATAGTCTTTATTGATGATATTTTGGTCTACTCCCGCAGCCAGGAGGAGCACGAGCAGCACCTTAGAGTGGTTCTTCAGACTCTGAGGGATAGTCAGTTATATGCCAAGTTCTCCAAGTGTGAGTTCTGGCTGAGTTCAGTTGCATTCTGGGTCACGTGGTATCAGCAGAGGGTATTCAGGTGGACTCGAAGAAGATTGAGGCAGTCAAGAACTGGCCTAGACCAGCATCAGCTACAGAGATTCGGAGTTTCTTAGGGTTGTCAGGCTACCGTCGGTTCGTGGAGGGGTTTTTATCTATTGCAGCCCTGATGACGAGGTTGACCCAGAAGGGTGCCCAGTTCAGATGGTCGGATGAGTGTGAGGCGAGCTTTCAGAAGCTCAAGACAGCTCTGACTACGGCACCGGTGTTGGTTTTGCCCACAGGCTCAGGGCCTTATACAGTCTATTGTGATGCTTCCAGTATTGGGCTTGGTGCAGTATTGATGCAGGATGGCAAAGTCATTGCCTATGCTTCGAGGCAGTTGAAGATCCACGAGAAGAATTATCCGGTTCATGATATAGAGTTGGCAGCCATTGTTCATGCTTTGAAGATTTGGAGGCATTATCTTTATGGTGTGACGTGTGAGGTGTACACTGATCACAAGAGTCTTCAGTACTTGTTCAAGCAAAAGGAGTTGAATTTGAGGCAGAGGAGGTGGTTGGAGTTATTGAAAGATTATGATGTCACCATTTTATATCATCTGGGGAAGGCCAATGTGGTGGCCGATGCTTTGAGTAGGAAGTCAGCCAGTATGGGCAGTCTTGCTTATATTCCGGTCAGTCAGAGGCCGCTTGCTTTGGATGTTCAGGCCTTGGCCAATCGATTTGTGAGGTTGGATATTTCTGAGCCTAGCCGAGTGTTAGCTTGCATGGTCGCTCGTTCTTCATTATTGGAGCGTATCCGCGATCGCCAGTTTGATGATCCCCATTTGTGTATCCTTAGAGACACGGTGCAGCGAGGAGGTGCCGAGCAGGTTACCTTAGATGCGGATGGAGTTTTGAGATTGCAGGGGCGAGTTTGTGTGCCTAATGTGGATGGGCTTCGAGAGTTGATCTTAGACGAGGCCCCTAGTTCCCGGTACTCTATTCATCCGGGCGCCGCGAAAATGTATCAGGATTTGCGGCAGCATTATTGGTGGCGTAGAATGAAGAAGGATATCGTAGCGTATGTGGCTCGTTGTTTGAATTGTGAGCAGGTTAAGTACGAGCATCAGAGGCCCGGTGGTGTATTTCAGAGGATTGAGCTTCCCGAGTGGAAGTGGGAGAGGATCACTATGGACTTCTTTACCGGACTTCCGTTGACTCGGAAGAAGTTCGATGCAGTTTGGGTCATTGTGGATAGGCTGACCAAGTCAACGCATTTCATTCCTGGCAGTCTCCTATTCATCCGAGAGATTAGCTGAGATTTATATCCGGGAGATTGTTTGCCTTCATGGTGTGCCGGCATCTATCATCTCGGATCGGGGTACGTAGTTACCTCGCGCTTCTGGAGAGGAGTTCAGCGAGAGTTGGGCACACGGGTCGAGTTGAGCACAACATTCCATCCCAGACGGACGGTCAGTCCGAGCGGACTATTCAGATTTTGGAGGATATGCTCCGGGCTTGTGTTATTGCCTTTGGAGGATCATGGGATCAGCTCTTGTGTGACGACCCAACCCGTCGTCTCATGTATTACAACCCTATTTCCCCCATTTACTGCTTCTTCATGTTTCATTATCAGCAATGAGTGAGTTATAGTTGAATTGAATTGGTTTGGATAGGAAATGAGACACTTAGTCTCTTTAAGGAAGGCTTAAGTTGGAAAGGTCAACCGGACGTTGACTTATGAGTTAGAAGGCTCGGATCTGATTTTCGGTGATTCAGTTAGCCTCGGGGGATGATTTGTGACTTGGGAGTGCGATAGGAATTGATTTTGGAGGCCCGGTGTAGAATTAGGCTTGAATTGGCGAGGTTAGTATTTTGGGCGAATTCCGGTGGATGGGTGAGAATTTGATTCGGGGGTCGGAATGGAATTCCGAGAGTTGCTGTAGATTCGTTAAGTGATTTGGATATGTGTGCAAATTTTCAGGTCATTCGGACATCGTTTGGTCGGGTTTTTGATCGAAAGTGCATTTCGGAAGTTCTTGAAGAACTTTGGCTTGAATCCGATGTGAATTGATGATTTTAGCGTTGTTTGATGTGCTTTGATGATTGGAACAAGTTTGAATGATGTTATGGGATATGTTGGTGTTTTTGGTTGAGGTCCCGGGGGCCTCGGGGTGATTCCGGATGGACATCGGGATGAAATTGGAGTTGAGGAATTGCAGGTTATAGCTGGTATCTGATATTTTCGCTTCTGCGGAAATGGACAGCAGAAGCGTAATGGTGGTCGCAAAAGCGATCAAGAGCTGAGTAGGGTAGTTCCGCAGAAGCGGAACCTTTCTCGCACGAGCGAGTCCGCAGAAGCGGACGGGCGATCGCAGAAGCGATCTTGGTCTATAGATGGAGTTCCACAAAAGCGGAGAATATGTCGCAGAAGCGGCCTTGGTTTTTTTAGTGAAATTACGCAGAAGCGGGAAATGAGCGCAGAAGCGGTATCGCGGAAGCGGGTGTGGGGACCGCAGAAGCGGAAACCCCTGGAGCCAGAAGGGTTTTATATTCATTTTTGTTTCGTGAAGCTTATGTTATTTCCACCATTTTTAAGCGAGCTTGAGAGCTATTGGACGGAATTGAAGGGGGATTTCGACGGGTAATTAATGGAGGTAAGATTTCTAAACCTAAAACATGATTAGTATGTGAAATTAACCTAGAAATTCATGGAATTAAGCCTTAAATTGATGAACTAGGGCTTGCGATTTTGAGATTTAAATTTGGGGATTTGAGGGAGCATTTGAGCTCGGATTTTGGTAAATTTGATATGTATGGACTCGTGGCGAGACGAGGAATCCGGTAATGTGAGTTTTGTAATTTTTCGAGAAGTGGGCCCGGGGCTCGAGTTTTGCTAGTTTCGAGATTTCTGCTATTTCTCGATTGTTTTCGATTGGGTATTGTTCCCTTAGCATATTGTGATGTATTCGCTCTGATTTTGGTTAGATTCGACGCGCGTGGAGGCCGGTTTGAGGGGCAAAGGCGTCGCGAGCTAGGGATTTCGCCGGTTCGAGGTGAGTAATACTTGTAAATGATATCCTGAGGGTTTGAAACCCCGGATTTGCACATCATAGTGCTGTATTGTGGTGACTTGCACGCCAGGTATGAGCGTGGGGCAGAGCACCGTTGGGGACGGGGACTTGGTCCGTCCCGGTTGTTGATTTTACTGCGTAATTGACTAAAACCTGCTTGATGCTATCGTGATTTGGGCTGATTGCCATGTTTTGGGCTTCGTGCCGATTATTTGAATCCTTTAGGGATTATTATCACTGTTTTCATGACACTTAGCATATTAAATGATTTCAGTCATGAGTTAAACCCTGTGTTGAAATGTGCAGTCATATTGTTAAAGTTTAAAGACTTAAATTGTATTTTTCTGATGTTTTGAGTTAAAAGCTATTACTTGACATTTGCCCGAGTGGCTCATTTGCATGTTCTGGACTGAGGATGGATCGGTTTGCACGCCGCAGCGATACTATGATGATATTGCGCTTGGGTTGTAGGAGCCCCTCCGGAGTCTGAACCCCCACAGTGAGCGCGGGTACCCAAATGGATCGGGCTGCGCGCCGCAGCGGTCATATGCATTGCATTNGGATAGTTCTGAGCCTAGCCGAGTGTTAGCTTGCACGGTCGCTCGTTCTTCATTATTGGAGCGTATCCGCGATCGCCAGTTTGATGATCCCCATTTGTGTATCCTTAGAGACACGGTGCAGCGAGGAGGTGCCGAGCAGGTTACCTTAGATGCGGATGGAGTTTTGAGATTGCAGGGGCGAGTTTGTGTGCCTAATGTGGATGGGCTTCGAGAGTTGATCTTAGAGGAGGCCCCTAGTTCCCGGTACTCTATTCATCCGGGCGCCGCGAAGATGTATCAAGATTTGCGGCAGCATTATTGGTGGCGTAGAATGAAGAAGGATATCGTAGCGTATGTGGCTCGTTGTTTGAATTGTCAGCAGGTTAAGTACGAGCATCAGAGGCTTGGTGGTGTATTTCAGAGGATTGAGATTCCCGAGTGGAAGTGGGAGAGGATCATTATTGACTTCGTTACCGGACTTCCGTTGACTCGGAAGAAGTTCGGTGCAGTTTGGGTCATTGTGAATAGGCTGACCAAGTCAGTGCATTTCATTCTTGTGGCAGTCTCCTATTCATCCGAGAGATTAGCTGAGATTTATATCCGGGAGATTGTTCGCCTTCATGGTGTGCCGGCATCTATCATTTCGGATCGGGGTACGCAGTTTACCTCGCGCTTCTGGAGAGCAGTTCAGCGAGAGTTGGGCACACGGGTCGAGTTGAGCACAACATTCCATCTCCAGACGGACGGTCAGTCCGAACGGACTATTCAGATTTTGGAGGATATGCTCCGGGCTTGTGTTATTGACTTTGGAGGATCATGGGATCAGTTCTTGCCTCTAGCGGAGTTTGCCTACAATAACAGCTACCAGTCGAGCATCCAGATGGCTCCTTATGAGGCTTTATATGGTAGGCGGTGTCGGTCTCCGATTGGATGGTTCGAGCCGGGAGAGGCTCGGTTGATAGGTACAGATTTAGTTCAGGAGGCCTTGGACTAGGTCAAGATCATTCAGGACAGACTTCGTTTAGCTCAGTCTAGGCAAAAGAGTTATGCAGATTGTAAGGTTCGAGATGTAGCTTTCATGGTTGGTGGGTATTGCTCCGGGTGTCGCCTATGAAGGGCGTGATGAGATTTGGGAAGAAGGGCAAGCTTAGCCCTAGGTACATTGGTCCGTTTGAGGTTCTTGATCGAGTGGGAGAGGTGGCTTATAGACTTGCATTGCCACCTAGCTTATCAGCCGTGCATCCAGTTTTTCATGTGTCCATGCTTCGGAGGTATCACGGCGATCCAACCCACGTGTTATAGCTATATGTAAAGTATTTATCTATTTGAGTAGCTTATTATTTTGTTGTTTGTGCAGTGAAAACGAGCAACTTGATAGTCCCGTTCTCACTTAGTTGCCCGTAGACGACGTATTTACTCGGGATTTGGCAAATGCGCAGAGTCAGGAAGATAATAGTGATTATGACAACAATGCCGATGAGTCTAGAGATGACACACCCTTCCCTGACGAGGGTGATGAGGAGGAGGAAGAGAATGTCGAACCTGATTTGACGAGGGAGCATGCTCCACCTCCTGTTAGACCAAGAGTGTACGAGTCCCACGTGTCGTTTCATTCAAGGCATATTCCCTACCTTGATCATTTGCCAAGTATGCGGGAAGTGGATGCCCTCACAAGGGATTTTGACGAAATTCGAACAACAATTTGGGATGAGTCTAGACCAACGGTGCTGGCAAAGGACATGTTTTTTCCTGATAAAGCGTGCCTAAGCAGGGCGGCGAAAGTGTACAGCGTAAAAGAGTGTCGTGGGATGACGGTATGGGAGTCAAGTCCGGATGTATACAAGGTTGTTTGTCATATAGATGGTTCACGGGTTGTCATTGGATGTTGCGTGAGAGCAAGAAGAAAACGGGTATGTGGAAAGTGGGTAAATAGGTTCCGGAGAACCCACCTCCTAGCTAGAGGGAGCAACGGAGGTGGTACATCCGGAGCTAATGGTGGTAGAGGTGGCTGCAACTGCAGGACTCGCTCCCAGGCCCAAAACTAACATAAGAAGTTGACGTAAAATTTAAGATATATTTTGAAAGGTATGTTAAACTAAATAGAGTATTCCAATATGTTGTCACCTGTAGTAGCGGCAAAAATCCAGCAACGTCACGCGGGGTGCCCATGCTCGCCCGGCACATCTGTCTGTACAAGTAGGCGAGAACAGAAGCACCCCAGCTGTACCGGGGTAAATCATCTAGCCGCTCAAGATAATGAAGAAATCTCAAGCTNCCGATTTCAAAACTAATCATAGATATGAACTCGTGGGGGAATGGGTAACCGGGTTTTGGTTCGAACCTCGGGTTTTGACCACGTGGGCCCGGGGGCATTTTGGGAATTTTTGAGTAAAACTTTGGGAAATTCATTTTCATGCATTCAAATTGATTCGATTAGCATTTGTTGATACATTCAAGTAATTTGTGACTAGATTCGAGCGGTTTGGTGGTGAATTCGAAGGGTAAAGCTATACTAGAGGCTTGAGTTGAGTTTGGAGCATTTGAGGTAAGTGTTTGGTCTAACTTTGGCTTGAGGGAATAGGAGTAGAGTCTTATTTGCTAATTGCTATTTGTCGAGTACGGTGTATAGGCATGGTGACGAGTATCTATACATTGGTGTCGAGCATGACCGTGAGTCCTAAATTGCTAAATTATCGAATTCTTAATTGTTGTTTATGAGGACTTGGTTAAAAATCTTTAACACTGAGCCAGTAACTGTTGAGACGGAGTATTGATTTAATTGTGTTGAGTAAAAATTGAATAAGTTTGGTTATAGCTGGATCTCCCTTGCCGGGATAGTTTATTATATTGTCTTGTTCCCTTGCCGGGATAGTTTATTATATTATCTTGTTCCCTTGTCGGGATAGTTTAATATAATATCTTTCTCCCTTGCCGGGATTATATTGTGTGTTGTGTTGAAAAAAATGGGATCGTGTGGCACGCCGACCACAAGATAATATGAAATGGGATCGAGTGGTACGCCTACCACGTGATATTATGAAATGGGATCGAGTGGTACGCCTACCACGTGATATTATGAAATGGGATCGAGTGGTACGCCTACCACGTGATATGAGGAAATGGGATGGTGTTGCACGCCTGCAATGAGAGGAAATTGAAACAAGTGAAAGTGGTTTGTTTTCCCTTATTCTGTGTTAGAAGAAATCAGATGTAGTTTCTTTTGTTATTCCTGATATTCTGATTTATCTGCTACCCCATAAGCATGTTCCCCCTCTCAGCTCTAATTGTTTACTTTCCGCTATTATTTCGTTGTACTTGCATATATATCTGCACAGGCATTGTTTGGTAGTATGATCTAGCCTCGTCACTACTTCGTCGAGGTTAGGCCGGGCACTTACCAGCATATGGGGTCGGTTGTGCTGATGCTACACTCTGTGCATCTTTTTGCACAGATCCAGGTGTTGGACCAGCATTTGAGTAGCAGTAGCATTCTGGGAGCGAGCTTTCGGTCCAGGGATATTCGAGGTAGCCTTGCTGACGTCCGCAGGCCCGGAGTCCCTTTCTGTTTTATTCAGTTTGTTATCATTTGTACCGAAACAGACAGTTTTATGTTTACTTCACACCTTGTATTTAGTATTCTCTAGACGTTCGTGAGTATTGTGACACCAGTCTTGGGTAGAGGATTTTGTTAAACTTCCGCATTCCTTTCAGTTAATTATATTTGAGACTTCCGTTTTATCATGTTATGTTTTGTTTTCAGTAAATGGACGATAATTGCTAAAAGAAGTAAATTAAGTTGGCTTGCCTAGCTCCTATTAGTAGGCGCTATCACGACTCCCGAGGGTGGGAAATCCGGATCGTGACAAGTTGGTATCAGAGCACTAGGTTACATAGGTCTCACAACTCACGGACAAACTCGGTAGAGTCTGAGGGATCGGTACGGAGACGTCTGTATTTATCCCCCAGAGGCTACAGAGTTAGGAAAATTTCACTTTTGTTCTTTGTTATCGTGTGATTCCGTTTCTCAAATACTGCTTGTCTTTCTACTCTGTTCTTTCGCAGATGGCGAGAACACGTGCTTCCTCTTCTACCGCGCAGCAGCCTGAGCCCCCCAGTAGTAGCCCTTACGAGGGGCAGAGGGCAAGGCCGAGGCCGTGCCAGAGGCCGACGCAGGGGCAGAGCTCATCACCGAGCAGCAGTCCCAGAGGTGGAGCCTCATGTTGATTATGATGAGGAGGTTCCAGCCCCAGCAGCTCCGGTGGGCCCAGCTCAGGTCCCAGAGGGGTTCATAGCCACCCCAGTTCTTCAGGACGCTTTGGTCATATTGGCAGGCTTTGTGGAGAGCGTCATTCGAGCGGGTTTGCTTCCAGGAGTTCAGCCAGCGGTGGCAGGCCAGCCGGGTACAGTGGCTCAGGCCGGGAGTGAGATCACTTTTCAGGATGCGGCCAATATGGGCCGTAGAGTTGAGAGGGTTCTGCCACAGGGAGGTGGTCATGGGTCGGGTAAGAGGCCCCGTCATGCAGGCAGATTCAGTGGTACCTCGTCTGGAGGTAGAGGTACTTATGGTAGAGGCCATCCTCCCGGCCCTTACAGTCAGCTCTCCAGGTCACTCATGGTACTTCAGGTGGTCATTCAGGTCGACAGGGTCAGCCTCAGTTTCCTCAGCTGCAGCGTTCGTGTAGATGTTATGAGTGTGGTGAGTATGGTCATAACAGGAGGGTTTGCCCGAGGTTGAGGGGTGCTCAGCCGCAACAGACGAGGTCTTGCCATGCTTGTGGTGATCCGAGGCACATTGTCAGATATTGCCCTCTAGTTTATGGCAGCTCTCCGCATCAGAGTTCTCATGTTATGGTTCAGGCACCAGAGGTTCCACAGCCTGCCCAGCCAGCTAGGGGTTGTGGCAGAGGTGTTAGAGNTCACACCTTGTATTTAGTATTCTCTAGACGTTCGTGAGTATTGTGACACCAGTCTTGGGTAGAGGATTTTGTTAAACTTCCGCATTCCTTTCAGTTAATTATATTTGAGACTTCCGCTTTATCATGTTATGTTTTGTTTTCATTAAATGGACGATAATTGCTAAAAGAAGTAAATTAAGTTGGCTTGCCTGGCTCCTATTAGTAGGCGCCATCACGACTCCCGAGGGTGGAAAATCCGGGTCGTGACATGCACACCTGTCATCTCTCTCATGGCATGCGGCAGAGCAACGGGGTGTCCATTAACGGACAGCCCATATATAACCTCCACGTCCTACAGTGTGATGGTGGCCTCGTGTGATGACCCAAAAGGTCATCACTTATTTTAGAAATAAATTCTGTGATCCGAGGCCTTAAAACCTCCTTTTTTGTCTCACCTCAATTTGCATGCGTAGTCCGGGCGCGTATCCGAAAATCCATGATGTGAAAATCTGTGAAAAATGATGAGTTTTGCTTTTAAAAAAATGAATTTGAGTTGACTTCGGTCAACATTTTGGGTAAACGGACCACGACCCATGATACGACGGTCCCGGAGGGTCCCTAGGAAAACATGGGACTTGGGCATATGCCCGGAAGTGAAATCCGAGGTCCCATGTCCGAGAAATGATTTTGAAGAAAATTGTTTTCTGGAAAATATAAGAGTTTTTTTTAGAAATGAAAGATGATGAAATTAATGGTATCGGGCCCGTATTTTGGTTCCGGATCCCGTTACAAGTTTTAAATAATGAATTAGTAAAATCTGTGAAGTTTGGTAAGAATCGGAGTCCGTTTAGTATAAATCGGACCTTATTTGAGAAAATTGGAAATTTGATGTTCTTAAGTGATTTCATGAACTTGAGGCTTAATTCATAGTTATTGATGTTATTTTGATGATTTGATCGCACGAGCAAGTCCGTATGATATTTTTGGACTTGCGTGCATGTTTGGTTTGGAGTCACGAGGGCTTGGGTGAGTTTTCGATAGGCCACGGAGTGAATTCAGACTTAGAAAAATAGTTGTTGCAGGTTCAGAGGAGTTGCAGGTCTCTGAACCTGACTTCGCGGTCCGCAGAGCTTTCTCGCGACCGCAGTGGGATTTATGCGGTCCGCGGAAGAGCAAGGCCAAGCCTCCGCGGCCGCGCTCGATATTTTGCGGTCCGCGGTGGAGCTCCGCGACTGCAACCCCTTTTTATGCGGTCCGTGGTGAGGGTCTGAGAGTAGTATATAAACGGGACTTTTCAGCTATTTTACCATTTTCAGAAACCTAAAACATAAAGAGCGATTTTTCAAGCACTCTTTCTTTCCCCAAAACACAAGTAAGTGATTTTAAACTCAGTAATTTCACTTCTTAACTTATTTTTACAAGATTTCATCCTAGAATTTAGGGTTTTCATGGTAAGATTAGGATTTTTGGGTAAAACCTAAGGATAATGAAATTTGGGGATTTAGACCTCAAATTGAGGTCGTATTCCAAAACCAATTATGTATCCGGGCTCGTGGGTAAATGGGTAATCGGGTTTTGGTCCGAATTTCGGATTTGGACCAAGCGGGCCCGGGTCAATTTTTGGCTTTTTGAGAAAAACTCTAGAAAATTTATTTTCATGCATTAGAATTGATTCATTTAGCATTTATTGATACAGTTAAGTAACTTGTGGCTAGATACAAGCGAATTGATAGTGGAATCAAGAGGTAAAGCGGTAGTTGAGTCTTGAATTGTGTTCGTGGCATCGAGGTAAGTGTTTGGTCTAACCTTAGCTTGAGGGATTAGGAGTCGTGTCCTATTTGCTATGTGTTAACTGTTGAGTACGACGTATAGTCATGGTGACGAGTATCTATACGTCAATGTCAAGCATGCCCGTGAGTCTTATACTATGATTAATGTGATCCCGTTTTGTATTGTTCATGCCTTATGTGATATTCCTATTGTTGAACAAGGCTTGTGGAAGTAAATTGGGTAATTGAACATTTAAGAGCGTTGGCTCAAGTTGTGAATTGATTTGTGAAAGTAAGAGCGTTGGCTCAGGTTGTGAATTGATTTGTGAAAGCATTATTGGTATTTGAACATTATAGAGCGTTGGCTCAAGTTGTGAATCGAATTGTAAAAGTATCATTACTAATTGAGCATTGTAGAGCGTTGGCTCAAGTTGTAAATTGAGTTGTGAAGTAAATGTGAAAAAGAGAAGAGGATTATTATATTGTCTCCCTTGCCGGGATGTTGTTACTTTTAATATTGTCCCTTGCCGGGATGTTGTTATTTTTAATATTGTTCCCTTGCCGGGACGTTGTTGCTTTTGATATTGTTCCCTTGCCGGGATTTTCATTGTGATTTTATTGCGATTCTATTTAATTCCTTGACCTTATTGTTTGTGATTGTTGTTTGGACGAGGAAGAGTGTTAAAGCACGAAGGGTGATGCTGTGCATGATATTTTGTGAGAGAGTGTTAATGCACGAAGGGTGATGCCGTGCCGCACGATGTACCATTCCGTGCCTTTATATGAGTGATAATGCACGAAAGATCATTCCGTGTCGTGATTATGTGAGGGAAAAGCACGAAGGGTGATGCCGTGCCGATTATATTGATTCTTATGGTGAGGACGAGAGTAAAAGCACAAAGAGTGATGCCGTGCACTTGTCCTTGATTTTCCTGATTCTTGTTGATAATTGAGTTATGATGTTCTTTATGTTTATTTACTGGTTTTCTGTGGTTACTTGATTTATTGTGATGTTATTGATTCCCTTACCCAAATTGCTTTGTGATTGTTGCTTGGGCGAGGAAGAGTGTAAAGCACGAAGGGTGATGCCGTGCATGATATTTGTGAGAGAGTGTAAAGCACGAAGGGTGATGCCGTGCATGATATTTGTGAGAGAGTGTAAAGCACGAAGGGTGATGCCGTGCACTTGTCTTTGATTTCCAGATTCTTGCTGATAATTTAGTTATAGTGTTCTTTACATTTATCTATTGGATTTCCGCTGTTACTTGATATTTCCCCCAAGCATGCTCCCTCTTCCTATCTTTAATTGTAAAGTTTTGCCTTTGTTTTTTCGCTGTACATGATTTAACTGCACAGGTTTATTTGGTAGTCTGGTCCTAGCTTCGTCACTACTTCGCCGAGGTTAGGCTAGGCACTTACCAGCACATGGGGTCGGTTGTGCTGATACTACACTCTGCACTCTTTTGTGCAGATCCCAGTACTGAAGCATACGAAGCTTAGCTTTGGGTTGCTGTCGTTGGTCCATTCGGAGATCCGAGGTAGTCCTGTAGGCGTCCGCAGGCGTTGGCGTCTCCTTCTATCCTTTCATCCTGTTTCATTTATGTATTTTCAGAGACAACGTTGTATTTTTCGGACCCTTGTTTGTAGTATTCCTAGACCGTCTATGAAATTGTGACACCAGTTCTGGGTCGTTCATGTTATGAATTCGTATTGGTATCATTATTAAAATATTACATTTTAGTCTTCCCCTTATTAAATTTCGCTGTTTATATGATGTTGGTTCTTAATTGTTAAAGGATTAAAATGGGAAAAAGGTAAATAATACAAATGGTTGGCTTGCCTAGCTTTCACTAGTAGGCGTCATCACGACTCCCGAAGGTGGGAAATTCGAGTCGTGACACCTCGCCAATGGGCAAGTGGAATGTGTGTGTCTCCGGTCGCCACCGCTCTATCAAGGCCGTGACCAAAGACCAATCAAGTTGCAGCCGCCCGATCTCCAAAATCCTGTAGAAGCCCGTATCCCGCAAGCGTTTGACTACACGGGGATGGAGAACTTTGCCCTTGAGAAAGTCCAACATGTCGTCCACTCTCCTGACGCGGAGAGTCTAGGCCAGTAACTCTCCCTCCCATATGTGGGCGGACCTATGATCGCCCTGTAACGACAGTAGCTCATCGCTAGAAGGTCCGGGATGAATAGGCGGCACCTCCATGTCGTATACTGTAAATTAAACAACATTAATTACATGTTAGTTTTATAATTTTATATGTTTGTTGTAAATTAAAATATTAATTTTTATAATTATACAATATTTAATTATTATGTATTCACATAAGGGTTCTAGGCTCGATATTTGAGGCCAGTAGCACCAAGATATCCTGAATTCTTGTATGTGTTAGTTTTCTTATTTTACATGTTAGTTTTATAATTTTATATGTTTGTTTGTAAATTAAATAATTAATTTTATAATTATACTATATTTAATTATTATGTATTCGCATAAGGGTTTCAGGCTCGATATTGAGCCCTAGTAGCACCAAGATATCCTGAATTCTTGTATGTTTTAGTTTTATTATTTTACATGTTAGTTTTATAATTTTATATGTTTGTTTGTAAATTAAATAATTAATTTTTATAATTATACAATATTTAATTATTCAATATTCACATATGGGTTACAAGCTCGATATTTGCGGCCTAGTAGTACCAAGATATCAGAAAAATATTGTTCTTTTCTCATGTTATTTTGTTACGATCGTTGACTATAATTGGACAAAGTTTGTGTTTGATCTATCAGTTATTTTGACGTATTTTTGAGTACAAGAGATACTTAAACTACAGGGATACTACGCTAAAAGGCACTACATTTTACTACGCTAAAAAGCACTATATTTTATTACCCTAAAAGGGCACGATATTACTAGTCTTTAAGCAAATAAATAATATAAGCCAGATAAAAACAACAAATACATTTAATCAAAAAACATTCATGAAAATGCATATACAACAGTAAAATAAAACTTATTAACATTTATTTTAACAAATAATAATAATTTCTCAATTTTTACATATTTTTTTTAGCACACTAATATCTAAGTCCGGATAAAAATAACATACTAGTTTAATCGCAAAAAACGCACAAAACGACATAGAACACATTTAAAACAACTAATATGCATTTTTTATACGAGTTTCGACAAAAACTAAATCGGAATACCTCGATGTTTTTTGAAAAGTTGAAGAATTGAAAATTTTAGTCCGAAACGAGCAACCACAACGAGAGAATGCCTTAGCTAGGATGTGAGACCAACACTCTTTACTTTTTGTGGGTCGGGTGGGGTCTACTCGTGTGTTTTTAGGTCGTTAATGGGGTGGGGGGGGGGGGGGG